>NC_135226.1:2490846-2790846 GCF_052324685.1 Brachyhypopomus gauderio
ACAGGTTGTCCTGTAGAGCAGTTGTGTGCATGAATGTATGTGTGTGTGTGTTTTTGTGTGTGAGTGTAAACTGTAGAATGTCTCTCCCCTGGTGTTTGTGTGAATGTGTGAGTGTGTGAATGTGTGTGTGTTTGTGTGTGGGTGTGTTTGTGTGTGAGTATGCACTTCAGAATCACTCTCCCCTGGTGGTTTTGAGTGTGTGAATGTGTATGTGTGCACTGTACACTCACTCTCCCCTGGTCTGTATATGTGTGTGAATATGTAGGGCATGTGAATCTGTGTGCATGTTTGTATGAGTATGCGTTTGTGTCTGAGTGTGAATTTGTGTGTGTGTGTGTGTGTGTGTGTGTGTGTGTGTGTGTGTGTGTAACTGTGTTTGTTTGTGTGTGAGTGTATACTGCAGACTCACTCTCCCCTGGTATAATTAGGTGTGTGTGTGTATGCGTGTGTGTATGTGTATGCGACAGAGTGAGTGAGTGAGTGAGTGTGTGTGTGTGTGTGTGTGTGTGTGTGTGTGTGTGTGTGTGTGTGTGTGTGTGTGTGTGTGTGTGTGTGCGTGTGTGTGTGTGAGAAACAGCTGTGTATGTGAGCATGTGTGTATGTGTTTGTGTGTGTGTAACAGCCGTGTGTGTGCATGAAACAGCCATCTTGTGTGTGCGTGAAACACCCATGCATGTGTGAGACAGCCGTGTGTGTGTGTGTGAAACAACTGTGTGGGTATGTGTGTTTGAAATAAATTATGTGTGTATGTGTGAGTGGGTGTGAAATAGCAGTGTGTGTGTGTGTGTGTGTGTGTGTGTGTGTGTGTGTGTGTGTGTGTGTGTGTGTGTGTGTGTGTGTGTGTACATTTTGGAAAGGTGTAGGAAGAGGTGAACCAGGTAAATTGATCTTGTTTGTATTTCCTTTAACAAATGGGAGAATCAGACAACATAACCAACCGTGAACACTTAGGACTGCAATTAGAAAGGCAAAGGACATATAAAGCCCCCTGCCCCCTGCACCTGCTCTGTAGGTGTCCTGTTGGTGTGTCCTGTAGGTGTTCTGTACGTACATATTAACTCCATTGTTTCTTATCTGTATTTCTAGATGGTCAAATACATTCTCACTGTTGATGTATATTTCATGATGATAAAAAGTTTTTTTCTATTCTACTCTGGGTTCTAGTCTCTTGGTTCAGGTGACCTCAACACCATTCTGTCTGTTTCCTTGTTCCCTCCCTCTCTCTCTCCCTCTCCCTCTCCCTCTCCCTCTCCCTCTCCCTCCCTCCGTCTCCCTCTTTCTCTATGAAGCATCCTTGTCTCCTCTACTAAGTGTTGGTTGGTGACACAGTTCTTACCTGCTAAGCTTCCTGTTGCTGTACTAGTGTGTCCAGGATGTTTTCGTGTGTTTATCAGTCCCTACAGGATGGAGGACCTTTGCGGTAACATGCAAGTGTCTTTCGTGTGTCCTGCGCCAGTCTTGTGCGAGTCCGGTCTGACAAGGCTTCCAGTGAATTTTCAGCTTAAAACACTTATATGCTATTCGTTCATAATAAATGAAGAAACACCATCCCCATACACAACAATGTATATGATTTTATATGGAACACAACATGAACCGATCTAGTCTTGTAGTTATTAGCAGTGAAAGTAACTGCTGGAGGTTACACACTATAGACCAGGGGATACACACTATACACCAGAGGATTCACACTATAGACCAGAGATTACACACTATACACCAGGGGATACACACTATAGACCAGGGGTTACACACTATAGACCAGGGGTTACACACTATAGACCAGGGGATACACACTATAGACCAGGGGATACACACTATACACCAGAGGATTCACACTATAGACCAGAGATTACACACTATACACCAGGGGATACACACTATAGACCAGGGGATACACACTATACACCAGAGGATTCACACTATAGACCAGAGATTACACACTATACACCAGGGGATACACACTATACACCAGAGGATTCACACTATAGACCAGAGATTACACACTATACACCAGAGGATTCACACTATAGACCAGAGATTACACACTATACACCAGGGGATACACACTATAGACCAGGGGTTACACACTATAGACCAGGGGATACACACTATACACCAGGGGATACACACTATACACCAGATGATTCACACTATAGACCAGGGGTTACACACTATAGACCAGGGGATACACACTATACACCAGGGGATACACACTATACACCAGGGGATACACACTATAAACCAGAGATTACACACTATACACCAGAGGATTCACACTATAGACCAGAGATTACACACTATACACCAGGGGATACACACTATAGACCAGGGGTTACACACTATAGACCAGGGGATACACACTATAGACCAGGGGATACACACTATACACCAGAGGATTCACACTATAGACCAGAGATTACACACTATACACCAGAGGATTCACACTATAGACCAGGGGTTACACACTATAGACCAGGGGATACACACTATAGACCAGGGGATACACACTATACACCAGGGGATACACAATCTAAACCAGAGATTACACACTATACACCAGAGGATTCACACTATAGACCAGAGATTACACACTATACACCAGGGGATACACACTATAGACCAGGGGTTACACACTATAGACCAGGGGATACACACTATAGACCAGGGGATACACACTATACACCAGAGGATTCACACTATAGACCAGTGATTACACACTATACACCAGAGGATTCACACTATAGACCAGGGATTACACACTATACACCAGGGGATACACACTATAGACCAGGGGTTACACACTATAGACCAGGGGTTACACACTATACACCAGAGGATTCACACTATAGACCAGGGGTTACACACTATAGACCAGGGGATACACACTATAAACCAGAGATTACACACTATACACCAGAGGATTCACACTATAGACCAGAGATTACACACTATACACCAGGGGATACACACTATAGACCAGGGGTTACACACTATAGACCAGGGGATACACACTATAGACCAGGGGATACACACTATACACCAGAGGATTCACACTATAGACCAGAGATTACACACTATACACCAGAGGATTCACACTATAGACCAGAGATTACACACTATAGACCAGGGGATACACACTATAGACCAGGGGTTACACACTATAGACCAGGGGATACACACTATACACCAGAGGATTCACACTATAGACCAGAGATTACACACTATACACCAGAGGATTCACACTATAGACCAGGGATTACACACTATACACCAGGGGATACACACTATAGACCAGGGGCTACACACTATAGACCAGGGTTACACACTATAGACCAGGGCTACACACTATAGTCCAGGGATTACACACTATAGACCAGGGGTCACACACTATAGACCAGGGGTTACACACTATAGACCAGGGATACACACTATAGACCAGGGGTTACACACTATAGACCAGGGATACACACTATAGACCAGGGGATACACACTATAGACCAGGGATACATACTATAGACCAGGGATACACACTATAGACCAGAGATTACACACTATACACCAGGGGATACACACTATAGACCAGAGATTACACACTATACACCAGGGGATACACACTATAGACCAGGGGTTACACACTATACACCAGGGGATACACACTATACACCAGAGGATACACACTATAGACTAGAGATTACACACTATACACCAGGGGATACACTCTATAGACCAGGAGATACACACTATAGACCAGGGTTACACACTATAGTCCAGGGATTACACACTATAGTCCAGGGATTACACACTATAGACCAGGGGTTACACACTATAGACCATGGCAACACAATATAGACCAGAGATTACACACTATAGACCAGGGTTACACACTATAGACCAGGGGATACACACTATAGACCAGGGCTACACACTATAGACCAGGAGTTACACACTATAGACCAGGGGTTACACACTATAGACCAGGGTTACACACTATAGACCAGGGGATACACACTATAGACCAGGGCTACACACTATAGACCAGGGATTACACACTATACACCAGGGCTACACACTATATAGATCAAGGTTACACACTATAGACCAGGGGATACACACTATAGACCAGGGTTACACACTATAGACCAGGGGATACACACCATAGACCAGGGCATACACACTATAGACCAGGGCTACACATTATTGACCAGGGTTACACATTATTGACCAGGGTTACACACTTTAGACCAGGGATACACACTATAGACCAGGGGTTACACACTATAGACCAGGGGATACACACTATAGACCAGGGATTACACACTATAGACCAGGGGTTACACACTATAGACCAGGGGTTACTCACTATAGACCAGGGGATACACACTATAGACCAGGGGTTACACACTATAGACCAGGGTTACACACTATAGACCAGGGGATACACACTATAGACCAGGATTACACACTATAGACCAGGGTTACACACTATAGACCAGGGGATACCCACTATAGACCAGGGGTTACACACTATAGACCAGGGTTACACACTATAGACCAGGGGATACACACTATAGACCAGAGATTACACACTATACACCAGGGGATACACACTATAGACCAGGGGTTACACACTATACACCAGGGAATACACACTATACACCAGAGGATACACACTATAGACTAGAGATTACACACTATACACCAGGGGATACACACTATAGACCAGGAGATACACACTATAGACCAGGGTTACACACTATAGACCAGGGCTACACACTATAGTCCAGGGATTACACACTATAGACCAGGGGTTACACACTCAGGCCCGTAGCCAGGGGGGATCGAAGGGTTCGTTCGATCCCCCCCCCCCCCTCCCCCCGCACCCGCACCCGCACCCTCCCTCTGTACACACATGCCCCTCAAGATAGGTAGGCTATTCAATGAATGAATTGTTAATCTCCGGTGAATACAGACAAACAAATAAGGACAGCAAAAACAGACTCACAACAAACTTATAACAGTGTTGCCAACTCTCACGCAATGAGCGTGAGACACGCGCATTTGACTGTTTTCACACGCTCACACGCCATACATCTGATTTCTCACGCGTGAAAAAAATCTAGTTTATTTATCTTCGATCTACATCTATGATTCGGGTTTCCATCCAAACCTTTCGAAAAAATAATGCGCAATTTCCAAGTTTCGGCAGAAAAAAATGTGAATTAAGCCTTGTTTCCATTCATTACAGTTATGCGAATAAACTTTAGATCACGTGATAGGACGCCAAACAATAGTGGTTTTACGTCCATCTGGCAGTTACGCATTTTTGCACGTTGAGGTTGTGAAACATTTTTTTTTTCTTTTCTTTACATGGAGAAGTTAAATTCAATTTTTGCTCTCTCCAGAACTGTTTTTGTATGCATTTGCCATCTTTACATCGCGATCATGTACAGAACCACTTGACTTGAGGCATGATACGTCATCGTTTATGCGAAAAACCCTTTTCCATCCAGTTTTTCCGAATTTTGGCGATGCGATAGTCTAACTTTTCCACCTCCTCCTAGCGTAAACATCTTTTTGCGATATTTGGTCTTTTTCCATCCAGCTTTTTTCATGCGCATTTTCAAAATGCGCAAAAACTCGGTGGATGGAAAACCCACTGAGTTACTAGTTCGCTCTGGCGCCAACCACTGGCGATCGATCGCTATAGGCGCAGCATAGAGGAAACATATAAGACATAACCCCCCCCCCCCCCCCCCTCACTCCACTTTTGGGGGGAAAAAGATCCCCCCCATCACAATGCTGGCTACGGGCCTGACACTATAGACCATGGCAACACAATATAGACCAGAGATTACACACTATAGACCAGGGTTACACACTATAGACCAGAGTTACACACTATAGACCAGGGGATACACACTATAGACCAGGGCTACACACTATAGACCAGGAGTTACACACTATAGACCAGGGGTTACACACTATAGACCAGGGTTACACACTATAGACCAGGGGATACACACTATAGACCAGGGTTACACACTATAGACCAGGGGATACACACTATAGACCAGGGCATACACACTATAGACCAGGGCATACACACTATAGACCAGGGCTACACATTATTGACCAGGGTTACACACTATAGACCAGGGATACACACTATAGACCAGGGGTTACACACTATAGACCAGGGGTTACACACTATAGACCAGGGGTTACTCACTATAGACCAGGGGATACACACTATAGACCAGGGGTTACACACTATAGACCAGGGGTTACACACTATAGACCAGGGGTTACACACTATAGACCAGGGGATACACACTATAGACCAGGGTTACACACTATAGACCAGGGTTACACACTATAGACCAGGGGATACCCACTATAGACCAGGGGTTACACACTATAGACCAGGGTTACACACTATAGACCAGGGCTACACACTATAGTCCAGGGATTACACACTATAGACCAGGGGTTACACACTATAGACCAGGGGTTACACAATATAGACCAGAGATTACACACTATAGACCAGGGTTACACACTATAGACCAGGGTTACACACTATAGACCAGGGGATACACACTATAGACCAGGGCTACACACTATAGACCAGGAGTTACACACTATAGACCAGGAGTTACACACTATAGACCAGGGCTACACACTATAGTCCAGGGATTACACACTATAGACCAGGGGTTACACACTCAGGCCCGTAGCCAGGGGGGATCGAAGGGTTCGTTCGATCCCCCCCCCCCTCCCCCCGCACCCGCACCCGCACCCGCACCCTCCCTCTGTACACACATGCCCCTCAAGATAGGTAGGCTATTCAATGAATGAATTGTTAATCTCCGGTGAATACAGACAAACAAATAAGGACAGCAACAACAGACTCACAACAAACTTATAACAGTGTTGCCAACTCTCACGCAATGAGCGTGAGACACGCGCATTTGACCGTTTTCACACGCTCACACGCCATACATCTGATTTCTCACGCGTGAAAAAAATCTAGTTTATTTATCTTCGATCTACATCTATGATTCGGGTTTCCATCCAAACCTTTCGAAAAAATAATGCGCAATTTCCAAGTTTCGGCAGAAAAAAATGTGAATTAAGCC
This sequence comes from Brachyhypopomus gauderio, assembly GCF_052324685.1. Classification (NCBI taxonomy): domain Eukaryota; kingdom Metazoa; phylum Chordata; class Actinopteri; order Gymnotiformes; family Hypopomidae; genus Brachyhypopomus; species Brachyhypopomus gauderio. The sequence goes on from NC_135226.1 coordinate 2,497,989, forward strand.
TTGTTTCCATTCATTACAGTTATGCGAATAAACTTTAGATCACGTGAGAGGACGCCAAACAATAGTGGTTTTACGTCCATCTGGCAGTTACGCATTTTTGCACGTTGAGGTTGTGAAACATTTTTTTTTTCTTTTCTTTACATGGAGAAGTTAAATTCAATTTTTGCTCTCTCCAGAACTGTTTTTGTATGCATTTGCCATCTTTACATCGCGATCATGTACAGAACCACTTGACTTGAGGCATGATACGTCATCGTTTATGCGAAAAACCCTTTTCCATCCAGTTTTTCCGAATTTTGGCGATGCGATAGTCTAACTTTTCCACCTCCTCCTAGCGTAAACATCTTTTTGCGATATTTGGTCTTTTTCCATCCAGCTTTTTTCATGCGCATTTTCAAAATGCGCAAAAACTCGGTGGATGGAAAACCCACTGAGTTACTAGTTCGCTCTGGCGCCAACCACTGGCGATCGATCGCTATAGGCGCAGCATAGAGGAAACATATAAGACATAACCCCCCCCCCCCCTCACTCCACTTTTGGGGGGAAAAAGATCCCCCCTATCACAATGCTGGCTACGGGCCTGACACTATAGACCATGGCAACACAATATAGACCAGAGATTACACACTATAGACCAGGGTTACACACTATAGACCAGGGTTAGACACTATAGACCAGGGGATACACACTATAGACCAGGGCTACACACTATAGACCAGGAGTTACACACTATAGACCAGGGGTTACACACTATAGACCAGGGTTACACACTATAGACCAGGGGATACACACTATAGACCAGGGTTACACACTATAGACCAGGGGATACACACTATAGACCAGGGCATACACACTATAGACCAGGGCATACACACTATAGACCAGGGCTACACATTATTGACCAGGGTTACACACTATAGACCAGGGATACACACTATAGACCAGGGGTTACACACTATAGACCAGGGGTTACACACTATAGACCAGGGGTTACTCACTATAGACCAGGGGATACACACTATAGACCAGGGGTTACACACTATAGACCAGGGGTTACACACTATAGACCAGGGTTACACACTATAGACCAGGGGTTACACACTATAGACCAGGGGATACACACTATAGACCAGGATTACACACTATAGACCAGGGTTACACACTATAGACCAGGGGATACCCACTATAGACCAGGGGTTACACACTATAGACCAGGGTTACACACTATAGACCAGGGCTACACACTATAGTCCAGGGATTACACACTATAGACCAGGGGTTACACACTATAGACCAGGGGTTACACAATATAGACCAGAGATTACACACTATAGACCAGGGTTACACACTATAGACCAGGGTTACACACTATAGACCAGGGGATACACACTATAGACCAGGGCTACACACTATAGACCAGGAGTTACACACTATAGACCAGGGGTTACACACTATAGACCAGGGTTACACACTATAGACCAGGGGTTACACACTATAGACCAGGGGATACACACTATAGACCAGGGATTACACACTATAGACCAGGGGTTACACACTATAGACCAGGGGTTACTCACTATAGACCAGGGGATACACACTATAGACCAGGGGTTACACACTATAGACCAGGGTTACACACTATAGACCAGGGGATACACACTATAGACCAGGATTACACACTATAGACCAGGGTTACACACTATAGACCAGGGGATACCCACTATAGACCAGGGGATACACACTATAGACCAGGGCTACACACTATAGACCAGGAGTTACACACTATAGACCAGGGGTTACACACTATAGACCAGGGTTACACACTATAGACCAGGGGATACACACTATAGACCAGGGTTACACACTATAGACCAGGGGATACACACTATAGACCAGGGCATACACACTATAGACCAGGGCATACACACTATAGACCAGGGCTACACATTATTGACCAGGGTTACACATTATAGACCAGGGATACACACTATAGACCAGGGGTTACACACTATAGACCAGGGTTTACACACTATAGACCAGGGGTTACTCACTATAGACCAGGGGATACACACTATAGACCAGGGGTTACACACTATAGACCAGGGGTTACACACTATAGACCAGGGTTACACACTATAGACCAGGGGTTACACACTATAGACCAGGGGATACACACTATAGACCAGGATTACACACTATAGACCAGGGTTACACACTATAGACCAGGGGATACCCACTATAGACCAGGGGTTACACACTATAGACCAGGGTTACACACTATAGACCAGGGCTACACACTATAGTCCAGGGATTACACACTATAGACCAGGGGTTACACACTATAGACCAGGGGTTACACAATATAGACCAGAGATTACACACTATAGACCAGGGTTACACACTATAGACCAGGGTTACACACTATAGACCAGGGGATACACACTATAGACCAGGGCTACACACTATAGACCAGGAGTTACACACTATAGACCAGGAGTTACACACTATAGACCAGGGCTACACACTATAGTCCAGGGATTACACACTATAGACCAGGGGTTACACACTCAGGCCCGTAGCCAGGGGGGATCGAAGGGTTCGTTCGATCCCCCCCCCCTCCCCCCGCACCCGCACCCGCACCCGCACCCTCCCTCTGTACACACATGCCCCTCAAGATAGGTAGGCTATTCAATGAATGAATTGTTAATCTCCGGTGAATACAGACAAACAAATAAGGACAGCAACAACAGACTCACAACAAACTTATAACAGTGTTGCCAACTCTCACGCAATGAGCGTGAGACACGCGCATTTGACCGTTTTCACACGCTCACACGCCATACATCTGATTTCTCACGCGTGAAAAAAATCTAGTTTATTTATCTTCGATCTACATCTATGATTCGGGTTTCCATCCAAACCTTTCGAAAAAATAATGCGCAATTTCCAAGTTTCGGCAGAAAAAAATGTGAATTAAGCCTTGTTTCCATTCATTACAGTTATGCGAATAAACTTTAGATCACGTGAGAGGACGCCAAACAATAGTGGTTTTACGTCCATCTGGCAGTTACGCATTTTTGCACGTTGAGGTTGTGAAACATTTTTTTTTTCTTTTCTTTACATGGAGAAGTTAAATTCAATTTTTGCTCTCTCCAGAACTGTTTTTGTATGCATTTGCCATCTTTACATCGCGATCATGTACAGAACCACTTGACTTGAGGCATGATACGTCATCGTTTATGCGAAAAACCCTTTTCCATCCAGTTTTTCCGAATTTTGGCGATGCGATAGTCTAACTTTTCCACCTCCTCCTAGCGTAAACATCTTTTTGCGATATTTGGTCTTTTTCCATCCAGCTTTTTTCATGCGCATTTTCAAAATGCGCAAAAACTCGGTGGATGGAAAACCCACTGAGTTACTAGTTCGCTCTGGCGCCAACCACTGGCGATCGATCGCTATAGGCGCAGCATAGAGGAAACATATAAGACATAACCCCCCCCCCCCCCCTCACTCCACTTTTGGGGGGAAAAAGATCCCCCCTATCACAATGCTGGCTACGGGCCTGACACTATAGACCATGGCAACACAATATAGACCAGAGATTACACACTATAGACCAGGGTTACACACTATAGACCAGGGTTACACACTATAGACCAGGGGATACACACTATAGACCAGGGCTACACACTATAGACCAGGAGTTACACACTATAGACCAGGGGTTACACACTATAGACCAGGGTTACACACTATAGACCAGGGGATACACACTATAGACCAGGGTTACACACTATAGACCAGGGGATACACACTATAGACCAGGGCATACACACTATAGACCAGGGCATACACACTATAGACCAGGGCTACACATTATTGACCAGGGTTACACACTATAGACCAGGGGTTACACACTATAGACCAGGGGTTACACACTATAGACCAGGGGTTACACACTATAGACCAGGGGTTACTCACTATAGACCAGGGGATACACACTATAGACCAGGGGTTACACACTATAGACCAGGGGTTACACACTATAGACCAGGGTTACACACTATAGACCAGGGGTTACACACTATAGACCAGGGGATACACACTATAGACCAGGATTACACACTATAGACCAGGGTTACACACTATAGACCAGGGGATACCCACTATAGACCAGGGGTTACACACTATAGACCAGGGTTACACACTATAGACCAGGGCTACACACTATAGTCCAGGGATTACACACTATAGACCAGGGGTTACACACTATAGACCAGGGGTTACACAATATAGACCAGAGATTACACACTATAGACCAGGGTTACACACTATAGACCAGGGTTACACACTATAGACCAGGGGATACACACTATAGACCAGGGCTACACACTATAGACCAGGAGTTACACACTATAGACCAGGGGTTACACACTATAGACCAGGGTTACACACTATAGACCAGGGGTTACACACTATAGACCAGGGGATACACACTATAGACCAGGGATTACACACTATAGACCAGGGGTTACACACTATAGACCAGGGGTTACTCACTATAGACCAGGGGATACACACTATAGACCAGGGGTTACACACTATAGACCAGGGTTACACACTATAGACCAGGGGATACACACTATAGACCAGGATTACACACTATAGACCAGGGTTACACACTATAGACCAGGGGATACCCACTATAGACCAGGGGTTACACACTATAGACCAGGGTTACACACTATAGACCAGGGGATACACACTATAGACCAGAGATTACACACTATACACCAGGGGATACACACTATAGACCAGGGGTTACACACTATACACCAGGGGATACACACTATACACCAGAGGATACACACTATAGACTAGAGATTACACACTATACACCAGGGGATACACACTATAGACCAGGAGATACACACTATAGACCAGGGTTACACACTATAGACCAGGGCTACACACTATAGTCCAGGGATTACACACTATAGACCAGGGGTTACACACTCAGGCCCGTAGCCAGGGGGGATCGAAGGGTTCGTTCGATCCCCCCCCCCCCCTCCCCCCGCACCCGCACCCGCACCCGCACCCTCCCTCTGTACACACATGCCCCTCAAGATAGGTAGGCTATTCAATGAATGAATTGTTAATCTCCGGTGAATACAGACAAACAAATAAGGACAGCAACAACAGACTCACAACAAACTTATAACAGTGTTGCCAACTCTCACGCAATGAGCGTGAGACACGCGCATTTGACCGTTTTCACACGCTCACACGCCATACATCTGATTTCTCACGCGTGAAAAAAATCTAGTTTATTTATCTTCGATCTACATCTATGATTCGGGTTTCCATCCAAACCTTTCGAAAAAATAATGCGCAATTTCCAAGTTTCGGCAGAAAAAAATGTGAATTAAGCCTTGTTTCCATTCATTACAGTTATGCGAATAAACTTTAGATCACGTGAGAGGACGCCAAACAATAGTGGTTTTACGTCCATCTGGCAGTTACGCATTTTTGCACGTTGAGGTTGTGAAACATTTTTTTTTTCTTTTCTTTACATGGAGAAGTTAAATTCAATTTTTGCTCTCTCCAGAACTGTTTTTGTATGCATTTGCCATCTTTACATCGCGATCATGTACAGAACCACTTGACTTGAGGCATGATACGTCATCGTTTATGCAAAAAACCCTTTTCCATCCAGTTTTTCCGAATTTTGGCGATGCGATAGTCTAACTTTTCCACCTCCTCCTAGCGTAAACATCTTTTTGCGATATTTGGTCTTTTTCCATCCAGCTTTTTTCATGCGCATTTTCAAAATGCGCAAAAACTCGGTGGATGGAAAACCCACTGAGTTACTAGTTCGCTCTGGCGCCAACCACTGGCGATCGATCGCTATAGGCGCAGCATAGAGGAAACATATAAGACATAACCCCCCCCCCCCCCCTCACTCCACTTTTGGGGGGAAAAAGATCCCCCCTATCACAATGCTGGCTACGGGCCTGACACTATAGACCATGGCAACACAATATAGACCAGAGATTACACACTATAGACCAGGGTTACACACTATAGACCAGGGTTACACACTATAGACCAGGGGATACACACTATAGACCAGGGCTACACACTATAGACCAGGAGTTACACACTATAGACCAGGGGTTACACACTATAGACCAGGGTTACACACTATAGACCAGGGGATACACACTATAGACCAGGGTTACACACTATAGACCAGGGGATACACACTATAGACCAGGGCAAACACACTATAGACCAGGGCATACACACTATAGACCAGGGCTACACATTATTGACCAGGGTTACACACTATAGACCAGGGATACACACTATAGACCAGGGGTTACACACTATAGACCAGGGGTTACACACTATAGACCAGGGGTTACACACTATAGACCAGGGGTTACTCACTATAGACCAGGGGATACACACTATAGTCCAGGGATTACACACTATAGACCAGGGGTTACACACTATAGACCAGGGGTTACACAATATAGACCAGAGATTACACACTATAGACCAGGGTTACACACTATAGACCAGGGTTACACACTATAGACCAGGGGATACACACTATAGACCAGGGCTACACACTATAGACCAGGAGTTACACACTATAGACCAGGAGTTACACACTATAGACCAGGGGTTACACACTATAGACCAGGGTTACACACTATAGACCAGGGGATACACACTATAGACCAGGGCATACACACTATAGACCAGGGCTACACATTATTGACCAGGGTTACACATTATTGACCAGGGTTACACACTATAGACCAGGGATACACACTATAGACCAGGGGTTACACACTATAGACCAGGGGTTACACACTATAGACCAGGGGATACGCACTATAGACCAGGGATTACACACTATAGACCAGGGGTTACACACTATAGACCAGGGGTTACTCACTATAGACCAGGGGATACACACTATAGACCAGGGGTTACACACTATAGACCAGGGGTTACACACTATAGACCAGGGGTTACACACTATAGACCAGGGGTTACACACTATAGACCAGGGGATACACACTATAGACCAGGGTTACACACTATAGACCAGGGGATACCCACTATAGACCAGGGGTTACACACTATAGACCAGGGTTACACACTATAGACCAGGGGATACACACTATAGACCAGGGCTACACACTATAAACCAGGGGATACACACTATAGACCAGGGCTACACACTATACACCAGGGCTACACACTATATAGATCAAGGTTACACACTATAGACCAGGGGATACACACTATAGACCAGGGGATACACACTATAGACCAGGGCATACACACTATAGACCAGGGCTACACACTATAGACCAGGGAATACCCACTATAGACCAGGGGTTACACACTATAGACCAGGGTTACACACTATAGACCAGGGGATACACACTATAGACCAGGGATTACACAATATAGACCAGGGATTACACATTATAGACCAGGGGATACACACTATAGACCAGGGGCTACACACTATAGACCAGGGGATACACACTATAGACCAGGGCTACACACTATAGACCAGGGATTACACACTATAGACCAGGGATTACACACTATAGACCAGGGGATACACACTATAGATCAGGGTTACACACTATAGACCAGGGGATACACACTATAGATCAGGGTTACACACTATAGACCAGGGGATACACACTATAGACCAGGGCTACACACTATAGACCAGGGGATACATACTATAGACCAGGGCTACACACTATAGACCAGGGATTACACACTATAGACCAGGGGTTCTCAAAAATACATAGAGAGTTAGAATGACATTCAGAGAAAATACTGAAAAAACACATGACCTTAATGTCCTGACAGCCCTAGAGATGGTTCCAAGGGCTTTTAGTCACCAAAATATTTCATGATTTACTAATAATTAACTAACACTCTTGACTGTGTTTGATTGAATAATATAGTTTCATTTGTCTCTCAGTATTCAAGCTGGTTTCAGTCTTAATGGAGAGGCCATGACTGTGAATGCACAGTGATATCACATTACCTACAGCTGTGATGGGACGCCCACGGTCCTTAGCGTGCAATCAGAAATAATCAGTGTCCCTTCATCTTGTGACGTAAATGACGACTGTGTTTGTTTACTGTTTTATTTACTGTTTTGCCCTAAACAACGTGTTTTGGTGCTCATTCCGACATCATTTTAAATACCTATGGCCAGGTGTGGCAGCCGTCCCTAACCCTCCTGTGATGTTCACTACCCCGCCTTTGTCTGCATGACCCTGTAGCCCTCACTGTGTTGTGCATGGGGGTATGTGTGTACACGAGTGTGTGAGTGTGTGTGAGTGTGTGCATGCTGATGGAGACCCCCACACACACTCCTGCCTGCTGGACCTCTCCCCGTCTGTGTTGCTATGGAAGCAGCGGTGTTCAAATCCTCCCTTTACATGTCCTTGTCTTTTATTTCCCAAGCTCACTATCTGGATAAGGTAGTGAAAGGTATGGCCTTCCTTCCTATGTATCCTCCCTCCATTCTCCCTCCATCCACATCCCTCCATCCTCCCTCCATCCTCCCTCCATCCACACCCCTCCGACTGCTATCTTACATCTGAAGTTTTCACTGAGCAAGTTCATATGTCATAGTTCATAGGTCATGGTCCATAGGTCATGGTTCATAGATCATGGTATGTGTCAGAGTTCAGTGCTAGTGACTGACCCTCCTGCTCCTTTCCTTTCGTCATTTCATCCTTTCATCCTTTGTGTCAGGATTTCTGCTTGTACTTTCTGGCCAGGTGAGTAGGGTATTTTCCAGAGCCCCCAGCAGAGGGTTAGGGTTTAGGGGTTAGGGTTAGGGTTAGCAGAGTTAGTGTTACCCTCACACATGAATATCTGGGTAGTGCAGGGAGGGGGCAGCAGAGCAGGACAGCACACACACCTCCTACCTTCACACACACCTCCTACCTTCACACCAGTGGGGAACCGTCAGGGCCCTCTACGCCCTCTCAGAGGGCCTAAAAATATTCTTAAAACATAAATATATATAATATTATTTATCCAATTTTATTTTATCTACTTACAGTTTGACAATCGACATCTAAACAATTACAAAAATATAAGCAAATAAATTATTCAACCGTGTCTATTCAATCTGTATGGAAGTTGAGGGGTTAAGTGGAAGCCTGTGAGCCTGTGTCTCCCCCTATCAGGACTGTGATGCCCGCTGTTCGTTTACAGAGGGCCTGGCAGTTATAATTCAGCGCAATACCAGTTTCAAATGACAGCAAAATTGACCAATCATATCTTCCCTCTTAGTGGGCGGGCTTAACTGTTTAACTGATAATGTCAACCCGCTATGGCGACGCTAACTGTTGTTAGCACCACCGCTAGCTAGTTTCGATTCATTCCTTTGATGCCTTCGTGCGCGTTGTTTACATATTCCGCTCCCGAGGAACACGGAGCTGTGAACCTTATGTTGTTGAAACCTTATTTTGCTTAAGAAGTTATCTAGTACAGATATTATTGTTTATTGCGTGTCTAAAGCTGTACTGTCGTCTCAATTTTTTTTCGTTATTGCAGTTAATTAGGAGAGGAAACAAATTTTTTTCCGGGGGGGAGCGGGCCCAGGTTTAATGGTCACGGTTCGCTACTGCTTCACACACACCTCCTACCTTCACACACACACCTACCTTCACACACACACACCTACCTTCACACACACCTCCTACCTTCACCGACACCTCCTAACTTCACACACACACCTACCTTCACACACACCTCCTACCTTCACACACACACACCTACCCTCACACACACCTACCTTCACACACACACCTACCTTCACACCAGTAGCGAACTGTGACCATTAAACCTGGGCTCGCTCCCACCCCCCCCGAAAAAAATTTGTTTCCTTTCCTAATTAACTGCAATAAATAAATTAGTAAAAAAACTGAGACGACAGTACAGCTTTAGAAACGCAATAAACAATAATATCTGTACTAGGGAGACACAGGCTCACAGGCTTCCACTTAACCCCTCACCTTCCAACACAGATTGAATAGACACGGTTGAATAATTTATTTGCTTATATTTCTGTAATTGTTTAGATGTCGATTGTCAAACTGTAAGTAGAAAAAAAAATTGGATAAATTATATATTTTTATGTTTTAAGAATATTTTAGGCCCTCTGAGAGGGCATAGAGGGCCCTGACGGTTCCCCACTGCTTCACACACACCTCCTACATTCACACACACCTTCTACCTCCCTCTCCTTCCTTGCCTCACGCTCCTCCACCTACACATTCTCTCCCACGTTCACACTCTCTCTCTCCCTCTGCTCTGTCTCTTTCTCTCTCTCCCCCATCTACCCCCGTGTCTCCACCCCTCTCTGTCTCATCTACACTCTCCATCTTTCTTCCTCTCCTTGCTTTTTTCCACACTTCTTCATCTTCTTCATCTTCAGACAGCCTAGCTAGCAGGAACACGGGCAATTGGTCAAGCCATTTTGCAGACGTGCTTGGTCCTGAAGGGCCTTCAGTATGACTGCACCTCTACAGCAGTCTTCTCTCAAAGAGCGACCAATTACACTGAGCCTGTGCCAGAGCCGACCCACCTGTGTGTCTCTCTCCCCATAATGTGCTTTCACAAGAGCCCAACCAGCTGTCTCAGAGAGGCTGCACACCACAGCACAGAGCTGAATAGAGCTGCACAGAGATGCAGAGAGCTGCACAGAGCTGAATAGAGCTGCAGAGAGCTGCACAGAGCTGCAGAGAGCTGAATAGACCTGCGTAGTGCTGCACTTAGCTGAACAGATCTGAATAGAGCTGCACAGAGCTCAATAGAGCCGTCTGTCTGGCTAGCTCATGGAAAGTAGGTTTATAAATATATATAGCAACATCCTTTCTATGAAAACCTTCTAAGAAAACAGTTGATATTTTTTATCTTCTTTTGAATGTGCACCATATCAGAACATGGGAAGCTTCTTGTAATGTTCTTCAGTCCTTGGTTCTTGTATTACAGTCGATCATCCCATGTCATGTCTTCCCCCTAGAGTGGTTACCCAACACTTATATCACCCAACACTCATGTCACCCAACACTCATGTCACCCAACACTCATGCCTCCCAACCCGCACCATGGCTGCCTGTGCTATCTCTATTGTCCTCCTCGTTCGAGACGCCCATTCCCCATTTTCTCCATAAAACATCCAGTCATGTTGTTCTCTATCATTCTCTGTGTCTCGTGGGCTGTGATGTGGTGATGTGATTCTGCTCATAACAGAGGGGCTGGTGGATCTGCTCCTCACGCCTGAACGAATGAGGATTCCGGTGTTTCTGGTGCTTTTCCTCTTATCTTTCAGGCAGGGATGGAGGGGGAAAAACATGGAATATGGGTACAGACCTGAGGAAGCTTAGCGGCAGGTGAGGGCTGAGTCCATCAGCCCTCAGGGTCACATCACCTCCTTTGTGTATGCAGCTGCTTTCCCTGACCCTATCCCTGACCCTAGCCCTGACCCTAGCCCTAGCCCTAGCCTTAGCCCTAACCCCGACCCAACCCTATCCCTAACATGGACCATAGCCCCAACCTTACCTCTAGCTCTAGCCCTGACCCTAACCTAAATAAAAACTGGTGTATAGTGGTTTATATATCATATCAAAGCTAAGTTATGACTTTAAGGTGATCTACTTTTACATCTCAGTGGTGTCCATCACTGCCTAGTATCTCTTACTCCCCCTTTCACTATCTTATACTTCTTTTCATCCTTCTCTCTCTCATACTCATCCTCATCATCTCTCTCTGCCTCCTAGTCCTCCTCCCTCTCTGTCATACTCATCCTCTCTCTCTCATACTCATCCTTTCTCTCTCTCATATTCATCCTCTCTCTCTCATACTCATCCTCTCTCTTATCCTAAGAGCTGAGTGGTGGATCCACTTTGCAGTACTAATGAAAGTGCTGACTTTGAAATAATTTGCAGTGTGTGTTTGTTTCTGAGGGCTATGAGAAGCTAAATTAATGGTATATCAGATTAATCCGAGGCCAGTATTATACACATACTCTGTTTCTTCTGCATTCAATCCAAGATAAAATCTCAAATAGATCAACAATCTGAATATCCACATCTTTCTTTTTTCCTCTTTAGCCTCCATTGGAGTCATGAGTTTAATGAAGGTCTGGAGTTTGTTTTGAGCCCTGAGTTCATTCCAACTAACATGAGTGTTCTGCTTGTGTGTGCACAGAGGGTTGTCCCGGTCTGTGTAACGGCAACGGCAGGTGCACCCTGGGTAGTAACGGCTGGTACTGTGTGTGCCAGTTGGGTTGGCGAGGACCAGGCTGTGACACCTCCATGGAGACGGCATGCAGTGACACCAAAGACAACGACGCAGGTAAACACCACCTCAACACAGACGCAGGTAAACACCACCTCAACACAACCGCAGGTAAACACCACCTCAACACAACCGCAGGTAAACACCACCTCAACACAACCGCAGGTAAACACCACCTCAACACAGACGCAGGTAAACACCACCTCAACACGGACGCAGGTAAACACCACCTCAACACAACCGCAGGTAAACACCACCTCAACACAACCGCAGGTAAACACCACCTCAACACAACCGCAGGTAAACACCACCTCAACACGGACGCAGGGTGACTGAGATGACGAGTCGTCCTGGGAACCTGAAACACGTTCTACACTCTAAACGTTTGATAGCTTTTTCTTACCCAGTGATATTTTACCTTAAAAATAACATTATAGAATGCTACAAAAAAATTAACAGACCACTCCAAAATATCTTCTCAACTTGGATTCTCATTCCTTTCCAGTGTGTGTTGAGGTCCCACACAGGTGTGCATCATTAATTAACCAGCCCATGTTCCTTTATTTTTTGTGTCCAGTTTGATTTTGGAATTAGTGAAAAATATTGTCAGTAGTTTATGAAAAAAATATTAGAAAATAAGAGAAAATGAATTTTTGCAGTGGTTTTTCCAGAGCTTATATATATACAGTACTCACAAAAAGTTAGGGATATTTGGCTTTAATTGGCTGGTGTAATCTATGAATTTTGAAAGTGCTGACTGATCACATTGGCAGTGTATGTTTGTTTCTGAGGGATTTGAGGCGCTAAATAAATGGTATATCAGATGAATCCCCCAGAGTCAGAGGCCAGTATTGTGCACATATTCTCCGCTCTGCACCACACGTACATTAGCATTAATACATTAGCATTAACACACACACACACACACACACACACACACACACACACACACACACACACACACACACACTATCACACACTCTAGCACTGACACACATAGGGCTCACATTCATGCTGATTCACATGCTAGTTCTCACACACACGCTATCATTCACACACATACACACACACACACACACACATTCACACGTTAGCGCTCACACACCTTAGCATTCACATGCATGCTGATAATCAGGCTAGTTCTCACACACATATCATCCCCCCCACACACACACACCCACACACAACGCACACATACAAATGCTGATAATCTTGCTAGCGCTTACGTACAGGCTAGCATTCACACATACACACACGCCTTCGCGCTCACGTACATGTTAGCGTCTGTCTCACACACATTGTCAAAGCCTTAATGCAGCTATTCTAAAGCTGTCTGTTTGTAGCAGGATCCTGGTCCATGAAATGTTCCTAAAGCATGAGATGTGCTAGAACAGCAGGGAACTGAAGGACCATCTCCCCATGACTCAGAGGGTTAGTACAACAGCAGTCTGAGGATTGTGGAAGTGCTGGTGGATCTGAAGTAGCAAAGATGGGAATCAAAGAGCCAAAAGATGACATTATTTCAGTCTCCATGGCAATCTGTATGAAGAGGTTCCTAAGGAAGAGAGAGAGACAGTAAGAAGACCCACTTCCCGCTGTGAAGTCTCTCTCTCCTGGCCTGAATTATTTGAGCTGAATTACAGGACTAGGGTGTAACACTGGTGGAGGGGGAGAGAGGGTGTCCTGAGAAAGCTTAACTGTAGGGGAGATTATCCTGGCCCACCTCACACGCTTCTGAGAAACAGCAGGTAGAGGAAGGTGACATTGTTCGCGGTGTCAAATGGCTGCTTCTGTAGAAAAAACGTCCGCGTGCAACAGCCTCTATTTGCGGTCAGTGGAAGTCTGATGCGGTATCGCTGCCACAGAGGTGCTGCTTCCTGAACGTGGTCCATGCTGCTCTTACTGTTCTAGACGGACTGTTGGACTGCATGGACCCAGACTGCTGCCTGCAGGCGACCTGCCACACCACCTCTCTGTGTGTGGGCTCTCCCGACCCTCTCCACGTCATCCAGGACACCCAGCTCTCCTCCAGCCCCAGTGGCCTGATGTCCTTCTACCAGCGTGTCCGCTTCCTGGTGGGCCGGGACAGCACCCACATCGTCCCTGCAGGGAGCCCCTTCCAGGACAGGTGAGTGACAGCCCCAGCAGCAAAACCTGCCACAACATGTCCTGACACGTGTGAATCGCTCTGCCATGAAGAGAAGTGACCAACGTGTGAATCACACGTGTGATGGTGATAGAGGATGAAGTGTCGCTGTCGTTTGACCTATGACCTTTGTCTTTTTTGTCTTCTTTAAACTCAAGTGAGGTTGTTAGATCAGACTGGTGTGTCCTGCTGGTGATTCGTCCTCCTATTCGCTACTATTTGCTGTTAATTGAAAGCAGCACAAAACACTTTGCTTGCCTTCCGTCCTGTAAAATATGGAATCATCCTCTATTCAGTATTGAAGCACTACAAGATGTGATGTCCAGTACACATGTAATTTGATACCGATATGTCAATCATACACCGCCACCCCCCAAGCGTGTGTGTGTGTGTGCTTGCGTGTGTGTCCATGTACATGCATGCATGTGTGTGTGTGTCTGTGTGCACATGCGTGTGTTTATGTGTGTGATGTGTGTGATCGTAGTGTGGTCTAGCTGGGCCTGCACTCTCTGCACTGTAATAATGTGCACTTCCATAAGACCTTCACCCTGACCTGAACCCGAACCCTTCAGCTTCCATAGTGTGTCTACATCTGCATGTACTGTCCTTGCCCTGAACCTCAACACCCGGAGCCTTTGGTGCATGTCAGTGGGCTCTGACCCGAACACCTAACACCAGGTGACATTTCTGTGACATTCACAAAGTAGTCCTCAGTGTTTCTCACTCCCGACTTCATTATCCTGGGAGAAACGTCCAACCGATCCTCTGTCTCTAACTTTATAAATAAATAAAGTTGGAGACACAGCTATGAACCAGAGGACCTCAATTCACCTAAAAATACCAGCCGTTATATATTATTCATCATGACTATTCGCTGACAGATGTGGGACCTTTGGTGAGGCTCTGGATCTGTGGTTGAGTGTGTGTGGAGGGCAGCGTGAAGTCGTCCCCTGATCAGGCCCTGATCCTGCAGCATCTCACACATATATACCACCGTTCAAGAGCAGCAGGGCCACTCTTTGTGAAAATGACTGTGCCACCCAGAACCCAGTACACTCCCTGTAATGGCGATTTCTGTCTAACGCCAATGAGGATGGTGGTAAGTTGTTCCCGACACGCAGTCCAGTAAGCACTCACAGACAGAGAAATAAAAATAGATAACTTTAATTCCTTAGTCCGGTTTTCTTTCTACAAAACATCAGCAATATTGTGCGGTCTGAAAACTTTTTCCTACTCACGGCCATCCCCATCCCCAGACAATGAGATAGCCACAATTAAATACTGGTTTCGCACACCTGCGCGTCGAAGGGGGTGTGTCTGGGGTCGGTCCGCAAGTGAACAGGAAAGTCTTTCAGGTGCAGGTCACATTCACAACAAACAAGCTCATAATAGACAGACAGACAAATATGTATAAAAATGCAAACATATCAGGTAAGTATACCACTAATTTATGTGTTTTATAAGTTACCATCCACATGATGTACAATTCACAAATATGGCTCCAACACACTGGCCCCTAATTGTCACTGTTACTGCAGGACAATTTTAAACCATAATAAAAGGGAGCCATACGTACTCAATAAAGGCTATGCACTACAGGTGTTCCAAAACCTTAATACACATACATTAGCCCACACACAAAGGTAACCATAAAAACCTAGAAACACCAAATGAAATGCTAGTCTCACATTTCGTTTCCATTCGCCCCCCCCCCCCCCCTTTTTTTTGTTTTTTATTTTAGTAAAGTTAAAAAAGGTAACTGATCCAGTCCAATGAACATGTAGCGCCACCTGTAAAAGTCCGTGTAAGTGTATGGACTGGTGTGAGAGCACGCACAGGAATATATGGATTTGTCAGTACTGTAAGTGTGCAATCAGAGCTTCTCTGAAGGTGCTTCATCGCCTTCAAGAAGCAAGCAAAGCTTACTGATAGGTCTCTGCAGCACATTGGTCTTTGTTTGTACCAACACGCTTCGCACAAGACCTTTGGGGCCAGGCAGGGTCTTAACCACCCTACCCAGGGGCCAAGAATTCCTAGGTGCTGCTGGATCTACAAGCACCACAATGTCATTGATTTTGAAATTCCTTTCAGTGTGGAGCCACTTCTGTCGTTCTTGCATTAGTGGAAGGTATTCCATAGTCCACCTTTGCCAGAACTGATCTGCTAGGTATTGGACATATTTCCACCGTTTCCTGCTGTACGCATCATTTTTGCTAAAGAGACCAGGAGGTGGCAACGGTTCACTCTTCAACTGCAGTAGGTGGTTTGGTGTCAAGGGTGCGAGATCATTTGGGTCACTAGAGGTTGTAGTAAGCGGTCGGTCGTTGAGAATGCATTCAATCTCACAAAAGGCTGTTTGCAGCATTTCGTCGTCCAGTGTTTGTTGTCGTACAATCGAGAGAAGTGTCTTCTTAACCAGGCGGATAAGTCTTTCCCATGCTCCTCCGAAATGAGCTGCATATGGTGGATTGAACAGCCACTTGACATGGTTGTTTAGCAGGAATTCCTGAATCTTTTCTTTATCCAGCTGATTCCACGCCATTTCCAGTTCCTTCTGTGCGGAGGTGAAGTTGGTGCCACAGTCTGTTCTGATGGTAAGCACCTGACCTCTCCGACACAGGAACCGCCGGATGGCATTGATGCAAGCACTGGTATCCAGACTCCATGCTACTTCTAGATGGATTGCCCGGCTTACCAGACAGGTGAAGAGTACTCCCCAGCGCTTTACCCGTGAGCGACCACTCTTGGCCTCCACTGGACCAAAGAAGTCAATCCCCACATGGGAAAATGGTGGCAAATTGGGAGTAACCCGATCCTGTGGTAATTCCGCCATTTTCTGCATTCCAGGTCTGGCCTGCATCCGTCTGCAAAACACACAAGATCTAACAATGTGTCTAGCACAAGAGTTAGCCGAAGGGAGCCAGAATTTTTGTCTAAGTTTTGATAGCATGTGATTTCTTCCTGAATGTCCATTTTGCTGATGAATATCCCTCAGGATCAACTTGGATATATGTGATGACTTGGGGAGTATGATTGGATTCTTTGTGTTTACGGATACTGGTGCTTTACCTATCCGTCCTCCAACCCTCATGATGCCGTCGTCAATGAATGGATCCAGTCTGAATACAAGGCTATCAGATTTCACTGGTTTGTTCATTTTCATCAATGTCAATTCTGAATCCAGGTGGCAGTGCTGTTCATAACAAATGATTGCCTTTTCTGCTTCGTCCAAATCATCCACAGTTAAGCATTTTTGCTCTTGCTCACCTTGGCATGTGGATGTCACTTTGTCTCTGTCCTTTCGACTTCGATGCAGAAGGATGCGTTTGAGCTTCAGCAACCAGGCAACAGCTCTAAGTAGTTTCCTCCAAGAGGAGAAGTACTGAATCAGGGATGAAGTTGCATTAATCTCCATCTTCACACAATTGACAGTAATGGCATGTTTTACCTCTACATCACAGCTGGGTATGTAGTTCAGATCTTCTGGCATATCAGGCCAATCCGATTCCCCTCTTTTAAGCAAGGGAGGACCGTGGAGCCATCTGTTGGATGCCAAGAGTGGTTCAATATAGAGTCCACGTGAGGCATCATCTGCCGGATTGTCTTTCGAGCAGATATACCTCCACTGGTGTGCTTGCGAGAGGCCGTGGATTATTGCAATGCGGTTAGCAACATAGGTGCGGAACCTTTGGGTTTCGTTGTGAATGTATTTCAGCACAGTTGTGCTGTCTGTCCAGAAAGTGGACTTCTGAAGATCCATGTGTAGCTCTTTCTGGAGCATTTTGTCGACTTTCACAGCCAGTGTGGCAGCAGCAAGCTCCAACCTGGGAATAGTCATCTGCTTCAGAGGTGCTACTCTTGATTTCGCCATAATAAAGGCAATGTGAATGTCTCCACTGCTGTTCTTAAGACTAAGGTAGGTCACCGTTCCATAGCCGGATTCACTGGCATCACAGAAATGATGCAGCCGAACAATCTTCACCGGGCCGAAACCCTCAGGTTTTATGCACCTGTCCACTTCAAATCTGTCCAGCTGTTTCAGTTCTGTCATCCATCTTTGCCATGGCTTGTAGAGTTCTTTTGGAATGTGTTCATCCCATCCATGATTATCAATGCACAGTTTTTGCAGGATTTGCTTGGCCTTGAGAATGAAAGGGCATAGGAAACCCAATGGGTCATAGATGGAACTCACGACTGAAAGGATGGCTCGCCTAGTGAGTGATGTGCTCTTGTCGGCAACCTTGAAGGTGAGTGTGTCTTTCTGGATATTCCACTGGATTCCTAAGGCCCTCTCAAGGGGTGGTTTTTCTCTGTCCAGGTCAAGTTGTTTCACAAGCGTGGCTCTGTGACTTTCGGGTATTGTAGCAAGGACCTCACAGCTGTTACTTACCCACTTGTTTAGGGTAAATCCTCCTTGGGCGCATGCTTCCCTAAGGTCGTGCGTAAGCTGGATAGCCTCTTTCACAGAAGCCACAGACCGAAGGCAGTCATCTACATAAAAACTATGTTTGATGGTGTCCAGAGTTGTTGCACTAAACTGCTCCGAGTTGTCAACTCCTGTTTGTTTCAGGGCATAATTGGCGATGCTTGGAGATGACACAGCACCGAAAAGATGAACCTTCATCCTGTACGCTTCCAATGGCTTGCTCGTATCCCCCTGTGGCCACCAGAGGAATCGGAGGAAGTCACGGTGATGTTCATGAACACATACTTGATAGTACATCGCCTCGATGTCGGCCATTACAGCAATTCTTTCTTCTCTAAATCTCAGAAGAACACCCAACAGTGGATTCGCCAGGTCCGGACCCTGGAGAAGTTCTGTGTTCAGTGATTTGCCCTTATAAGATGCAGAGCAGTCGAATACAACTCTCAACTTACCTTTCTGCTTGTGGTAGACTGCGTGATGAGGTATATACCAGACCATTCCATCATTCCTTTGCAGCTGGCATGTAGGCACCTTTTCTGCATAACCCTTGCTGAGCACGTCTTCCATAAATGTGGTGTACTCACTAGCGAAAGCAGAATCTTTCTTAAATTTTCTAGCTAGACCCACTGTACGTTGTACTGCCATCTGCTGGTTGTCTGGCATATTTACAGCTTCATTGCGAAAAGGTAAAGGTAAGTGATAGCGACCATTTCTAAGCACGACTGACCTTGTCGTCACATCCATGAATTTTTTATCCTCAACGGACATCTCAGTTTCCTCTTCACATTCCTTTTCAGGGAAATCATGGTTGTATTGTCTAATAAGCGTCTCTCTTATGTTCTCCAATGTGATTCGGTTGACTGTTGCAGGTCCCTTGTCACCTCTTTCCATAGCAGAGCAGGAATTGAGTGGACCATTGACCACCCATCCAAATAATGTCCTGACTGCATATGGTCCATCATTTTGGCTATTTAAGACATCCCATGGTTCCATCGCCTTCGGTACGTCCATGCCGATCAGTAGCTCTATATCAGCATCAATGCTGTCCAGGGTTATGCCACTGAGGTACGGCCATCTTTTGATGTCATTTGCTGTAACCAAGTGATCCTTTGACACTGGGATTTTGGCTTGTGTGTATACAGTGGGTAACTGAAGGAACACACTGCCATCAATGTTGCCAACTTTAAGACCTTTGAGCTCATAGCATCTCACCATTTGCTCCTGTCCCATCGTTCTCAGGGCCACCTCAGTCCTGCGTCCGCTGACGTTAAGCTGGTGCATGAGCTTGTCAGAGCAGAAAGTTGCTGAGCTGCCCGGGTCGAGGAATGCGTAGGTCATTATGGATCTGGAGCTTTTGGGTGACTCAATGATGACTGGCACAATGGCCAATGCACAGTGACTGGCCCCTGTGACATGACTTGCTGAGATGAGTGCGCTATTAACAGGCGCCTGAGTTTTAACAGTATCCTCACAGTTAATGTGCAGTAAGGTATGATGTTTACGCTTGCACAGCTCACAAATGGCCCTATTGAGGCAGTTCCTGCTAAGATGTCCTTTTTTTAGACACCCAAAACAGTAGCCATTTCTTCTCAGATATTCTACCTTCTCATCATGTGTCTGTGATTTAAATTGTTTACAGTCAGTGATGTCGTGCCTATCTGAACAGCAACTGCATGTCATTGACGCTGGAACGTACTTGTTGGTTTGCTGCGTCTTAGCTGTTTGTGCTGTTAACTGAGGGTTAGACAAGGTGACAGAGGTCACAAAGCTGCTTCCACTCTTTTGAGACTTTGCACTAGGCTTGGCTCTAGAGATGGGCTTGCTGATTGGGTTATCTCTGATGTCACCAAACACTGGATGGAGTAAGATGGTAGACTGGCGTTCTATGAACTCCACAAGATGAACAAACTTAATCCGCGTGTTGTTTTGTTGGGATTTTTCATACACTGTGGTTCGCCAGCGTTCACGGAGTTTGTAGGGTAATTTGGAGATGAGCAGTTTAAGATTAGATGTTACATTCAGTTCATCCAAATGGTCCAGATTTTGCATGGCAGTAAGACATTCTCTTAAATATAGTGCATATTCAAGGAGAGCCTTTCCATCATCAACTTTTAGTGTTGCCCAGTTAAAAGCCTTGTCTAAGTATGCATTTGCAATTTTCGTTTCATTTCCAAAATGAGTTTTCAAGAGCTCTTTTGCCTTGGCATAACCTTGGAGGGCATCCATATGCATGCAACTTTTGACGATATTCTTTGCTGGGCCATCAGTGAACTGTTCTAAAAAGTACAATCTGTCTTTACAATCATCAGTATTTTTTTCAATAGAATGCTCAAAGGCAAGCATAAACGGCTGGAATGACAAGGGATTACCACTAAATGTAGGCACATCTCTTTTTGGTAAAACGGAAAGATTTAGCTGTCTCACCATTATTTCTGTAAGGTCTCTCTGCCTGTTCAGCTCTGTGTCGGTGGCTGGAGTGGTGTTGATTCCGCCACATCGTTGCTGCTGGTTTGTGGTGGACGGCGCGATACACCTGGTGCTGCTTTGTAGATGTCGCACCGCTCGCTGGAGTGGTGTTTTAGGAACAGCCGCCACAGGTGCAAAGTCGAGAGGAGAGAGGGCAGGCTTACTCGACTCCTCCATACGGGAGTCATAATACTCATTCATAGCGTTACCTTGCTCTTCAGCGTCGCTCAATGCTTTGAGTTTGGCATTTGCCTCGTCTAATTGAGCTTGTAGTTCCAGATTCTCGCGTTTGGATTTTAATGCCATTTCTTCCATGTCGCGCTTTAATCTCAGTGACATTTCCTCCATCTCACGCTTTACCTTGAGCTCTGCCTCCTCCATCTGCAGCGCCTGAAGCGCTGGCAGTGTTTTACTCCGTGCCTCCAGAGCAGCCTTCTCGGCCAGTGCCATCTTCGCTGCAGACGAGGCCCTCGAAGACCTAGAAGTCCTGGAAACGTTAGAAACGCTGTCCTGTGGCTGTACGGTTGACTGCAGTTTGTTTTGTTCCATTCTCCAAATGTTCACTTTTTCAAGGAAATCCTCAATGTCCTGCAATTTTCCATTGAACCAGTCCGTGTCACTTTCGGTTTCATCCTCCAACAGTAATGATTGCACTTCTCCGTGTGATGTTTTAAACGACTTAATACTTAGCAACAGTGCCGTCACCTTTTCTTCCACTTGTTCCGTTTCTCCGTTTTGAACCAACAAAGTCCGAATTTCATTGATTTGTTTCGTGCAGACACTTAACTTGCCGCGGCGGGAGGCAATCTTGATCTTTACTAACTCAGCCGGGTCTTGTACCATCTCGCATTCCGACATTGTGATTTGATTTAAACGCAGTCCACCATCACTACGGTCTTTCAACCTTTAAAGTCCTTCGGGTATCGGTTTTCACACACTCTGCTTGCTTGCTTGCTTTCCTTTCTAATTTACGCTTCCATTTCGTCCTTTTTGTTTGCGCATCCACAGGAAAACATCCAACGTATCCGAAGTAGGGTGAAGTAATCTAAGATATTTCAGAGTAATCCTTCTTACCGTCAGGTTAGGAAGTTTTCAGACTTTGTAATGGCGATTTCTGTCTAACGCCAATGAGGATGGTGGTAAGTTGTTCCCGACACGCAGTCCAGTAAGCACTCACAGACAGAGAAATAAAAATAGATAACTTTAATTCCTTAGTCCGGTTTTCTTTCTACAAAACATCAGCAATATTGTGCGGTCTGAAAACTTTTTCCTACTCACGGCCATCCCCATCCCCAGACAATGAGATAGCCACAATTAAATACTGGTTTCGCACACCTGCGCGTCGAAGGGGGTGTGTCTGGGGTCGGTCCGCAAGTGAACAGGAAAGTCTTTCAGGTGCAGGTCACGTTCACAACAAACAAGCTCATAATAGACAGACAGACAAATATGTATAAAAATGCAAACATATCAGGTAAGTATACCACTAATTTATGTGTTTTATAAGTTACCATCCACATGATGTACAATTCACAAATATGGCTCCAACACTCCCCAACAGAACCCAATACACTCCCCAAAAGAACCTCAGATAAAACAACAGAACCCTAGTACACTCTCCAACAGAACCCCAATACAATCCCCAACAGAACCATAGTACACTCTCCAACAGAACCCAGTACACTCCCCAACAGAACCCAGTACACTCTCCAACAGAACCCCAATACAATCCCCAACAGAACCATAGTACACTCCCCAACAGAACCCAGTACACTCCCCAACAGAACCATAGTACACTCCCCAACAGAACCATAGTACACTCCCCAACAGAACCCAGTACACTCTCCAACAGAACCCCAATACACTCCCCAACAGAACCATAGTACACTCCCCAACAGAACCCAGTACACTCCCCAACAGAACCATAGTACACTCCCCAACAGAACCTAGTACACTCCCCAACAGAACCATAGTACACTCCCCAACAGAACCATAGTACAATCCCCAACAGAACCATAGTACACTCCCCAACAGAACCCAGTACACTCCCCAACAGAACCATAGTACAATCCCCAACAGAACCATAGTACACTCCCCAACAGAACCTAGTACACTCCCCAACAGAACCATAGTACACTCCCCAACAGAACCATAGTACACTTCCCAACAGAACCATAGTACACTCCCCAACAGAACCTAGTACACTCCCCAACAGAACCCAGTACACTCCCCAACAGAACCATAGTACACTCCCCAACAGAACCCAGTACACTCCCCAACAGAACCATAGTACACTCCCCAACAGAACCATAGTACACTCCCCAGCTCTCACTGAGCTCTGACCTGCTGCAGTATTCCGGTATTTTAAGCAGTTTGTTCTGAGTTGCCACGTGGACACACAGGTCCAAACACAGACGTGGGTGTCACCTTCACAGCAGCCCTGCAGGATTCTGCACTGTATCCTTGTGTTCTTCTCTTTGATAGAGATGGAGATATGTGAGCCAGAGGAGGTTGTGGTAATATAATGAGGGTTAGCCTTTAGGGTTAGGGTTAAGAATAGTGTTCAGGTTAGATATTTGAATTATGGTTATGGTTAGGTGTTTGAGTTAGGGTTAGGTGTTTGAGTGAGGGTTATGGTGAGGTGTTTGAGTTAGGTGTTTGAGTTAGGGTTATGGTTAGGTGTTTGAGTTAGGGTTATGGTTGGGTGTTTGAGTTAGGTGTTTGAGTTAGGGTTAGGTGTTTGAGTTAGGGTTATTGTTAGGTGTTTGAGTTAGGGTTATGATTAGGTGTTTGACTTAGGTGTTTAAGTTAGGGTTATGGTTAAGTGTTTGAGTTAGGTGTTTGAGTTAGGGTTATGGTTAGGTGTTTGAGTTAGTTGTTTGAGTTAGGGTTATGGTTAGCTGTGGCAGCTGTAATAAGGCATAGAGCACGCTCTTTTTATTCTTTTATTCTTTGTTCTTTTTATGCGGTTTGAAAGTAAATGGCTGACGTAATGATGCATTAGGGAAGATGCTGCCTTTGGAAAAGCAGGTGAAGACTTTAACAAGGCAAGTTTATTAATATCATACCTTTCCTATGCAAAGGCAGTTCAAAGTGCTTTGCAAAGGATTTGATGAAGAGTTTTGTCTGAGGACAATTTACCCATTATACTGTCTGCACACAGACAGACGAAAATTTACTTGGACAGATCTAAAATTTGTTCTAAAAATCCAAATTGTTTTATGTAGTATGCTTGAGTCAGAATTGTACAATAGACACCCTAAAATGTATTTAGACAATTTAAGTGATTTGAAGAATCAACTGTCACATTTATATGTCTCCTTTATAAAACAACACCACTGTCTACTTTATATAATACCACTGTCTCCTGTACAGAACTTTCTTTTACTTGTTATTATCCGTGGTTGGTGTCTGTGGTTGGTGGCCGTGGTTGATGTCAGCACCTCTGGATGTCTAATGGTTGGGACAGAATGAGGACTTTGCTCTGATCTGCTCTGATCTGCTCTGATCTGCTATGTTCTCTCTTCATCTCTCCTGTCCTCCCTTTCTCCGTCTGTCCTTCTTCCACGTCTTTCTCTATTCTCTCCTGAATGTCGTATTTCTCAGCTGGTGTGGTGAGCTCCTGGTGTGGTAGCCAGAGCCCCTCTAGCCCCTCCCCTCTCTACCTGTTGGCCTCTCTGATTGGTCAGTGCGAGCAACCTTTAGGGAGCTCCGCTAACTTTATTTATGAAGAAGCAAAGCTGAGCCAAGTTCAGCTGAAGGAGAACAGCAGCCTGAATTAGCCGTGAGCCTCGTGAGGCCCAGCTGCTGCTGGGAGACTGACCCGGCGTGCAGGACGGCGGGGAAGAGGCCAGACTCCTACACACCAGTGTTAATGGTTTCCACTATGTGGCAAATGTTTAATGCTGAGTGAGAAGGAACGGGGCCACTGTCTAACAGTTCAGCAAAGGAGCACTTTAAAAACCTGCTGAATGCACACTAACACACACTAGGGCACACTAACACACATACCACACCCTAACAGACACTAATGCACACTAACACACACTAATGCAGACTAACACACATAACACACCCTAACAGACACTTATTGCATACTAACACACATAGCACACCCTAACAGACACTAATGCACACTAACACACATAACACACCCTAACAGACACTAATGCACACTAACACACATAACACACCCTAACAGACATAATGCACACTAACACACATAACACACCCTAACAGACACTAATGCACACTAACACACATAACACACCCTAAAAGACACGAATGCACACTAACACACATAACATACACTAATACACACTAACACACTTAACACAACCTAACAAACATAACACACACACTAACACATCCTAACACAATAATGCGCCCTAATACACACTAACACACCCTACCACACATAACACACTAGTTCACCATAATACACACTAACACACCCTAACAAACATAACACACACTAATGCACCTTAATGCACACTCACACACCCTAATACTTATTAACACGCAGTTGCACATACTAAAACACACAATAGATAAATACTTGCATAATAATTATTATTATAACGCTTTACCATTGTAAAATATCATTATGCTTGTTCAACAAAGTTACTGTACCACAAAAGCGTTCTGAGGGCTGTAATGATGCAGTACTTGACATGATAATCGTGAAGAGAACTGTAATCCACTATCACCTGCTGAATGGATTTGTGTTGGTGGACTTTGCAACCACCTCCATGCCAAAAAGATTTCAACAGCAATGTAGAGTTTGATGGAGGTGAATCACAACAAATCGTGGCTGTTCAGTGAACCAGTTTGTACCAGTGCATCCTGGTGCAAACTTACGTCGTCCCAGACGACAACAACCCCAGACTGTTCCGGTCCATCTCCATACTGATGGAGAATGAGTACGTTGAGCTCTGTGTTGAGGAAGGTGATGATGTGGGCAGTGTTGTAGGGACCAAGAGTGGCATGATGATGATGATGATGATGATGATGATGAACAGCACCATTCTGGCAAATGGCTGCACACATTGTGTGATGCTCCATGCTGCCAGGGACTCTGACATTGGTATGGTGTCCTATGATGTTCATTACAGCATTGAACCAGTGTGAAAGAGGCATAAAGTTGTCAATACTGTGTGGCACAGAACACTGGAACAAAGGATCAGAGAGCAGACGGATAGCAGATAGCATATTCATAGCGCAGTTGTTTCACACTGTCACTGGCCCAGTGCGGATAGCCTCACTAACTGGATGTTGCTGAGGGTGCTGCAAAAAACTGTAATCTTAAAGAGAACTGTAATGATGTAGTACGGGACATAATAGTCTTAAAGAGAACAAAGAGAACTGTAATGATGTAGTACGGGACATAATAGTCTTAAAGAGAACAAAGAGAACTGTAATGATGTAGTACGGGACATAATAGTCTTAAAGAGAACAAAGAGAACTGTAATGATGTAGTACGGGACATAATAGTCTTAAAGAGAACAAAGAGAACTGTAATGATGTAGTACGGGACATAATAGTCTTAAGGAGAACAAAGAGAACGGTAATGATGTAGTACGGGACATAATAGTCTTAAAGAGAACAAAGAGAACTGTAATGATGTAGTACGGGACATAATAGTCTTAACCCTTCGGTTTTGTTGACCTCACGCTTTTTACTTTAGTGTTCCCGGTCTTTAGAGACCGGTCTGTTTTAACACACAAAAATTTTTTTCACCACCTTGCAAACATAGGCATAACATGTGTGTGTCTGTAGGTGTGTGTGTAGGTGTGTCTGTGTGTGTGTGTCTGTGTGTGTGTGTCTGTGTGTGTAGGTGTGTGTGTAGGTGTGTGTGTGTGAGTGAGTGTGTGTGTGCGTGTCTGTGTGTGTTTAGGTGTGTGTGTGTGTGTGTGTGTGTGTGTGTGTTTAGGTGTGTGTGTAGGTGTGTGAGTGAGTGAGTGTGTGTGTGTGTGTGTGTGTGTGTGTGTGTGTGTGTGTGTGTGTGTGTGTGTGCACGCGCGCATGTGAATTCATGCACATGAGTGGCATGTCACACTCAGATCAGAGTGTGCCTTGCAAACATAGGCATAACGTGTGTCTGTGTCTGTAGGTGTGTGTGTAGGTGTGTCTGTGTGTGTAGGTGTGTGTGTGTGTGTGAGTGAGTGAGTGTGTGTGTGTCTGTGTGTGTTTAGGTGTGTGTGTAGGTGTGTGAGTGAGTGAGTGAGTGTGTGTGTGTGCGCGCGTGTGTGTGTGTGTGTGTGTGTGAATTCATCACACTCAGATCAGAGTGTGCCTTGCAAACATAGGCATAACGTGTGTGTGTCTGTGTCTGTAGGTGTGTGTGTATATGTGTGTCTGTGTGTGTGTCTGTGTGTGTAGGTGTGTGTGTGTGTGTGTGTGTGAATTCATGCACATGAGTGGCATGTCACACTCAGATCAGAGGGGCCTTGCAAACATAGGCATAACATGTGTGTGTGTCTGTGTTTGTAGGTGTGTGTGTATGTGTGTCTGTGTGTGTAGGTGTGTGTGTGTGTGTGAATTCATGCACATGAGTGGCATGTCACACTCAGATCAGAGGGGCCTTGCAAACATAGGCATAACGTGTGTGTGTGTCTGTGTCTGTGTGTGTAGGTGTGTGTGTAGGTGTGTCTGTATATGTGTGTGTCTGTATGTGTGTAGGTGTGTGTGTGAGCGAGTGAGTGAGTGAGCGAGTGAGTGAGCGAGCGAGCGAGTGTCTGTGTGTGTATAGGTGTGTGTGTGTGTGTGTGTGTCTGTGTGTGTTTAGGTGTGTCTGTGTGTGTTTAGGTGTGTGTGTGTGTAGGTGTGTGTGTGTGTGTGTGTGTTTAGGTGTGTGTATAGGTGTGCGTGTGTGTGTGTGTGTGTGAGAGAGCGAGTGTGTGTGTGTGTGTGTGTGTGTGTAGGTGTGTGTCTGTGGGTGTGTGTGTGTGTGTGTGTGTCTGTGTGTGTAGGTGTGTGTCTGTGTGTGTAGGTGTGTGTCTGTGTGTGTGTGTGTGAGTGTGTGTGTGTCTGTGTGTGTAGGTGTGTGTGTAGGTGTGTGTGTGTGAGTGTGTATGGGGATGTTTTCTGTCTGATAGATGAATATATTCTGAATACCCATTCATTTCCTGTGATGGTCACGTTTGACCGGCAACAACACAGATGTAAAACGTTGGTTTAAAACACTCAAAATTCAATGAAAAAGATGATCATCACTTTTATATGTTCCAGTGCATAGTGTGGAGGATGGCATAAGGCCTTGCAGCAATCAGATGTAAAACACAATATTTATGAGTGGTTTAAGTTGTAAATCGGTCAGATTTGACCCGAACACGACAGGAGGGTTAAAGAGAACAAAGAGAACTGTAATGATGTAGTACGGGACATAATAGTCTTAAAGAGAACAAAGAGAACTATAATGATGTAGTAAGGGACATAATAGTCTTAAAGAGAACAAAGAGAACTGTAATGATGTAGTACGGGACATAATAGTCTTAAAGAGAACAAAGAGAACTGTAATGATGTAGTACGGGACATAATAGTCTTAAAGAGAACAAAGAGAACTGTAATGATGTAGTACGGGACATAATAGTCTTAAAGAGAACAAAGAGAACTGTAATGATGTAGTACGGGACATAATAGTCTTAAAGAGAACAAAGAGAACTGTAATGATGTAGTACATGACATAATAGTCTTAAAGAGAACAAAGAGAACTGTAATGATGTAGTACAGGACATAACAGTCTTAAACTGTGATCAGCACAGTGTTTCTTCTACTCAAACAAGAAAATGGTCATATTGGCAAAAGGACCTTTAGATGTGTGATATATATGTATGTATTGGAATTAGTATTGCGTGCTGAGGTTTTCATAATGTGATACATGTATGTATTGGGATTAGTATTGCGTGCTGAGGTTTTCATCATGTGGGATTAGTACTGTGTGCTGAGGTCTTCATCATGTGATATATGTGTAACCTACCCTGACTCCTCTCGGTGTGCTTAGCACTGTCAGCAGGTGCATTGATTACTATTGATTTGAACGTGTGGACTCTGTTGAAGTGACAGCACATTTGTAGACGTGAAATCACGGCCAGCAGGAGTGCTGTAGCTGACACACACCGCCCTGTCCTGCTCACCACCCTCAGTGCTGTAGCTGACACACACCGCCCTGTCCTGCTCACCACCCTCAGTGCTGTAGCTGACACACACCGCCCTGTCCTGCTCACCACCCTCAGTGCTGTAGCTGACACACACCGCCCTGTCCTGCTCACCACCCTCAGTGCTGTAGCTGACACACACCGCCCTGTCCTGCTCACCACCCTCAGTGCTGTAGCTGACACACACCGCCCTGTCCTGCTGACCACCCTCAGTGCTGTAGCTGACACACACAGCCCTGTCCTGCTGACCACCCTCAGTGCTGTCTGTTCTTCATTAAGACAGAAATGTGAAGGAATCTCTGTCAAGTCCCTTTTTTCTTCTCGTTACCGTTTCCTTTTAAGACGGGGATCCCCGCTGTGGTGTCCACAGAGCTGTCTGCCGGATTTAAAGTAATTATTGATGTGATCTGAATTAGGGTCACGCCCCCTGCTGGGTTTGCCTTGTGTGGCAGGAGAATTGGAGACTGACTCATCTTCGTTATTGTGTGTGTTTGCAGACATGCGTGTGTAATCCGAGGGCAGGTAGTAACCTCAGATGGGACTCCACTTGTGGGAGTGAATATCAGCTTCATCAACAACCCCACCTATGGATACACCATCACTAGACAGGATGGCAGGTATGATGTTGTGCACATACACCCACACCAACACAGTCAAATGTAGATTACATAGAACTCCATTAGCTCTTACAGCTGACCAGTACTCTGGGATTAGTACTCTGGGATTAGTGCTCTAGGATTAGTACTCTAGGGTTAGTGCTCTAGGATTAGTACTCTAGGGTTAGTGCTCTAGGATTAGTGCTCTAGGGTTAGTGCTCTGGGATTAGTGCTCTAGGATTAGTGCTCTAGGGTTAGTGCTCTAGGGTTAGTGCTCTAGGGTTAGTGCTCTGGGGTTAGTGCTCTAGGATTAGTGCTCTAGGATTAGTACTCTGGGGTTAGGACTCTGGAGTTAGTTGCTCTGGGATTAGTGCTCTAGAGTTACTTCTCTGGGGTTAGTACTCTGGGGTTAGTTGCTTTAGGATTAGTGCTCTATGATTAGTGCTCTTGGATTAGTGTCCAATTGTTCCACAATGAAGAATGTGAACGTTTTAGTGTGCTACACTTACCTGTGAAACTGTACTGAACATATTACCTTTCCCACTATACAATGTGCTGCAAAATGAGTCCAAACAAACCTTGCAAATACACGGATAACCCAAATCACAAGTGGTCAGACTATCCCACGTCTCTGGGAACTCCTTGAGGTACATGTCCACACTGTGACCTCCAGGGACCACCTTCTGTTGCCATGGTTTCATACAGGAATGTCAAATCCTCTACAACCTGCTTTCCTCCTTTCCACCCCCCTGACCTTCTCTCTCTCTTTCTCTCTCTCTTTCTCTCTCTCTCTCTCTCTCTCTCTCTCTCTCTCTCTCTCTCTCTCTCTCTCTCTCAACCTGTTTTCCTCTGTCTCTATCTGTCCCTCGTATATATGGGCATGAATTTACATGCTTGTCATGTCTGTGAACAGTGGGCGGGGCTATATGCAGTGGGCGGGGCTGTGAGCGGGGCTGTCTGCATTAGTTCTCCACCAGCCAGCTGGAAACAAGGAATTAAAGCACTTACTCAGTTTGCCATGTAGTAACCTGCTGGTGGCTAAACCTAACCCTAATCCTAACCCATAACCCTAACCCTAATCCTAATCCTAACCTCTAACCCTTAAGTCATGTAGACACATGACTGTCTGGACTGAGTCTTAGCCTAACCTTAACCCTAACCCTAGACATGTGACTGTCTGCGGCTACACTAAATCACCCACTAGATCAGTTAGTAGACTGCCAGCACCGTGGCTGGACGAGTAGTGGACTAACCCCTAGATCCAGGAAACCCTTAAAATCTTTCAGGGGACTGGTGTGGTCACACAGAGCCTCAGCTGCAGGCTGTTTGATAACAGGACTTGCTGGTTGCCTGTAACCTGTAATCAAGAGATTTTTGCACGTGTGTATATGATGTGTTTTGGCTAGAGTGGCAAGGGCTTTGAGGTACAATGACATCAGCCATAGCTTCATTCTCTCTCTCACATACACACACACACACACACACACACACACACACACACACACATTTCCTAGGGTCTTTGTGAGGTACGCTTGTGTGAAATAATCAACTAATAATTAACCCCTCTCTAATCAACCTCACTCCAATCAAACACCTTCCAGTCGAGCGCTGTCTCATGAACCTCATGCTAATCCACACTCTCTCAGCCCCATTCAACCTCAATTGCATATTCTTTACAACCTTACTCTAAATTCAGCCTCAGGCCCATCAATTCTACTATTATCAAAAATCCTACTATACCTTACTACTATACTACTATACTACTTTACTACTATAGTACAAAAGTATAGTACTATACTATACTCCTACTCTTACTCCTAGTCTTACCATAACCCAGCAACATGACTCAGTCAACCCAACCCAAACCATCCTACTTATATCAACCATACTGGTGTCCTCAGTATCCAAAACTATTCTCTTAATTAGGCACAACACAGAACAACATAGCTCAACACACACACTATATTGCCAAAAGTACTCACTCACTCACCTTCTTTGACTCACGTGAGCTTAAGTGACATCCCATTCCTAATCCATAGGGTTCAATATGACGTTGGTCCACCCTTTGCAGCTAGAACAGCTTCAACTCTTCTAGGAAGGTTGTCCACGAGGTTTAGGAGTGTGTTTATGGGGATTTTTGACCATTCTTCCAGAAGTGCATTTGTGAGGTCACATACTGATGTTGGACGAGAAGGCCTGGCTCTCAGTCTCCGCTCAGTCAAGTTCATCCACACCAGACTCTGCCATCCATGTCTTTATGGATGTTGCTTCTTGAAAGGGCCAGCTCCAAACTGTTCCCACAAAGTTGGGCGCATGGAATTGTCCAAAAGGTCTCGGTATGCTGAAGCATTCAGAATTTCTTTCACTGGAACTAAGGGGCCAAGCCCAGTCCCTGAAAAACAACCCCACACCACAATCCCCCCTCCACCAAACTTTACACTTGGCACAGTGCAGTCAGACAAGTACAGTTCTCCTGGCAACCCCCAAACCCAGACTCGTCCATCAGATTGCCAGATGGAGAAGAGGAATTCATCGCTCCAGAGAACGCACCTCAACTGCTCTAGAGTCCAGTGGCGGCGTGCTTTACACCACTGCATCCGACACTTTGTATCGCACTTGGTGATGTATTACTCAAATTCAG
Organism: Brachyhypopomus gauderio; assembly: GCF_052324685.1. Taxonomy (NCBI): domain Eukaryota; kingdom Metazoa; phylum Chordata; class Actinopteri; order Gymnotiformes; family Hypopomidae; genus Brachyhypopomus; species Brachyhypopomus gauderio. The sequence goes on from NC_135226.1 coordinate 2,530,786, forward strand.
CTGCTCAACCATGGAAACCCATTACATGAAGCTCTCTGCACACTGTTCTTGAGCTAATCTGAAGGCCACATGAAGTTTGGATGTCTGTAGTGATTGACTCTGCATATCACTACAGACGCACTATGCACTTCAGCATCCGCTGACCTGCTCCGTCAGTTTACGTGGTCTACCACTTCGTGTTTGAATTGCTGTCATTCCCAAACACTTCCATTTTCTTATAATGGAGCTGACAGTTTACTGTGGAATATTTAGGATGGAGGAAATTTCACGACTGGATTTGTTGCACAGGTGGCATTTTATCACAGTTCCTTGTTGGAATTCACTGAGCTCCTGAGAGAGACCCATTCTTTTACAAATGTTTCTAAGAACAGTCTGCATATATGTACGCATAATATATATATGTATGTGTGTGTGTTGTGTTGAGCTATTAATAACACTGTTCTCTTCACCATGTTATCAGATTATTACACTGTTCTTTCTGCCATGTTATCAGATTAATAGTGTTCTCTCCGTCATGTTATCAGATTAATAGTGTTCTTTCTGTCGTGTTATCAGATTAATAGTGTTATCTCCGTCATGTTATCAGATTAATAGTATTTTTCTGTCGTGTTATCAGATTAATAGTATTTTTCTGTCGTGTTATCAGATTAATGCAGTGTTCTTTCTGTCGTGTTATCAGATTAATAGTGTTCTCTCCATCATGTTATCAGATTAATAGTGTTCTTTCTGCCATGTTATTAGATTAATGCAGTGTTCTTTCTGTTGTATTATCAGATTAATAGTGTTCTCTCCATTGTGTTATCAGATGATTGCAGTGTTCTTTCTGTCATGTTATCAGATTAATAGTGTTATCTCTGTCATGTTATCAGATTAATAGTGTTCTTTCTGTCATGTCATCAGATTAATGCAGTGTTCTTTCTGTTGTGTTATCAGATTAATAGTGTTCTCTCCATCATGTTATCAGATTAATAGTGTTCTTTCTGTCATGTTATTAGATGATTGCAGTGTTATTTCTGTCGTGTTATCAGATTAATGCAGTGTTATTTCTGTCATGTTATCAGATTAATGCAGTGTTATTTCTCTCGTGTTATCAGATGAATGCAGTGTTATTTCTCTCGTGTTATCAGATTAATGCAGTGTTCTCTGCTCTGTGTTGCAGCTTTGATCTTCTGTCCAACGGGGGTGTGGCCACAGCACTGCGCTTTGAGCGTGCCCCGTTCATTACGCAGGAGCACACTTTGTGGTTGCCATGGTCGCGCTTCTTCGTCATGGACACCGTCGTCATGCGGCATGAGGTGAACGACATCCCCAGCTGTGACCTCAGCAGTTTGTCGAGGCCCAGCCCGATTGTGGTGCCAGCGCCCCTGACCACGCTAGCTGGAGCCTGTGAGGAGAGAGGCTCCATCATTCCTGAGATCCAGGTGAGCAGGCTGGATACAGCTCCATCATGTTCATATTCACTAGAGTTAGGGTACTGTTTAGGGTTAGGGTAGTGTTAGGGTGCATGTTTAGGGTTAGGGTTGGGTTAGGGGTAGGTTTAGGTTATGGGTAGGGTTTAGGGTTAGAGTGTTCAGGGTGAGTTGTACATGGTGGGGTGTTTTTGTTGAGGTGTTTTTGGTGAGGTGTTCAGGGTGAGTTGTACATGGTGGGGTGTTTAGGGTGAGGTGTTCAGGGTGGGGTGTTTAGGGTGAGGTGTTCAGGGTGGGGTGTTCAGGGTGAGGTGTTCAGGGTGAGGTGTTCAGGGTGAGAGGAGAGAGGAGAAATGACTCTGGCCAGTTGCAACACTGTTATTTTATCAAAGCCTTTGTAATTTGGTGGGAGATGCAGTGTCCAACCAATTCACTGTGTGCCTGCTATCTGAGGGCTTTTGCACAATAACGCACAATAATTACGTTTATCAGAAACAGATGATTGTTGAATATTTATTTCCTGGACTTTTGCCATCACTAGTGAAAAGCCTTTGTCATCTTTTCTTTCTGCAAAAAAATGTGTTTGTGGGATTGTTTCTGAGGATGGTGAGAGGTGAGGAGCAGGACGTAATGTTTGTGCAGAAGATGATGTTTGTGTGTTTGTGTATGCAGATATGCATGCATGTGGACATATGCAAATTAGGCTTTGTTATTAATTTGCATTTGTATGCCTTTCCATGTGTTAAGAGGAGGGGGGAGAGGTTGGGAGGCCTACATGTATGTGAGACCACATACTTACACGTGTGTGTGTGTGTGTGTGTGTGTGTGTGTGTGTGTGTGTGTGTGTGTGTGTGTGTGTGTGTGTGTGTGTGTGTGTGTGTGTGTGTGTGTGTGTGTGTGTGTGTTGTCCATCTCAAAACCTTTTGTTAGTTTTCTGTGAATAACTAAAGCGGTTGATGTGGTTATGATTCCTGTTATCTGATTGGCTAATGCCTCAGCGTTCCTCTTCCTGCAGGCCGTCCAGGAGGAGGTGCGTATCCCCGGCACGCACCTGCGGCTGGCGTACCTGAGCAGCCGCACGGCCGGCTACAAGGCGGTGCTGAGAGTCACGCTGACCCACAGCGCTACACCCTTCAGCCTGATGAAAGTGCACCTCATGGTGGCCGTGGAGGGGCGGCTTTTCAGGAAGTGGTTCGCAGCCACACCCAACCTTTCCTACGATTTCGTCTGGGACAAGACCGACATCTACGGACAGAAGGTGTACGGCTTGACGGAGGCTTTTGGTGAGTGGGAGTGGAGAATGACCTGAGCTTTGGACCAATCGCATTTGCAGAATTGCCGTCCAGTTGTGTATAATCCTAGAATAAGTAGATTTGTGAGGTTCTTATTGTCCATGTAGTAACACGGCCAAACGTGTGACACTAAGTGTGGTGAGTTCCAATGTTGGCGGATGTGTCTCAGTTCAGAGTTGATGTTGGTTCTGCTTGGACAGTGTGCGTGGGGTTTGAGTATGAGCCGTGTCCTGATGTCGTCCTGTGGGAGAAAAGGACGGTTGTCCTGCAGGGTTACGAGAGTACAGCATCCTCACTGGGAGGCTGGAGCATAGACAAACACCACAGCCTCAACATTCAGAGTGGTAAGGACCCTGACTCACACACACACGCTCACACACACACACACACGCTCACACACCCTCACACACACACTCACACATGCTCACACACACACACGCTCACACTCATGCTCACACGCTCACACACACAAACACAATCACACGCGCACACACGCACTCCCCTCTCTCCCCCTCTCTCTCTATCTCCCTGTGGCCCCATATCCCATTAATGCTTTAGATTTTTGAAAGTCTCCCTCATTTAATTGCTTTCTCTTCCATCACTCCAAAGAGTGTGTTAGCTGTTCAGCTCTGATATTACTCACTGTTTCACACAATCAGGCTCCAGTTGACAGGTACTTAGTGGAGAAACACTGCTGCTCTGGGAATGACTGGAAATCCGATTTTACATTTTGCCAACTTACAGCCCATGAGTGAGCCTGTAGAGTGGAGAGAACACTGAGGAGAGAGTACCTGAACACTGAGGAGAGAGTGCCTGAACACAGATGAGAGTATCTAAATACTGAGGAGAGAGTACCTGAACACTGAGGAGAGAGTAACACAGATGAGAGAGTGCCTGAACACAGATGACAGTATCTAAATACTGAGGAGAGAGTACCTGAACATTGAGGAGAGAGTAACTCAGATGAGAGAGTGCCTGAACACAGATGAGAGTATCTAAATACTGACGAGAGAGTACCTGAACACAGATGAGAGTATCTAAATACTGAGGAGAGAGTACCTGAACACTGAGGAGAGAGTAACACAGATGAGAGAGTGCCTGAACTTAGATGAGAGTATCTAAATACTGAGAAGAGAGTACCTGAACACTGAGGAGAGAGTGCCTGAACACAGATGAGAGTATCTAAATACCGAGGAGAGAGTACCTGAACACTGAGGAGAGAGTAACACAGATGAGAGAGTGCCTGAACACAGATGACAGTATCTAAATACTGAGAAGAGAGTACCTGAAAACTGAGGAGAGAGTAACACAGATGAGAGAGTGCCTGAACACAGATGAGAGTATCTAAATACTGAGGAGAGAGTACCTGAACACTGAGGAGAGAGTGCCTGAACACAGATGAGAGTATCTAAATACTGAGGAGAGAGTACCTGAACACTGAGGAGAGAGTAACACAGATGAGGGAGTGCCTGAACACAGATGAGAGTATCTAAATACTGAGGAGAGAGTACCTGAACACTTTGGAGAGAGTACCTGAACACTATGGGGAGAGTACGTGAACACTGATGAGAGAGTATCTAAACACTGTGCGGAGTACCTGAACACTGAGGAGAGAGAGTGACTGAACAACGAGGAGAGAGTGACTGAACAACGAGGAGAGAGTGACTGAACAATGAGGAGAGAGGGTGACTGAATACAGATGAGAGAGTGACTGAACAATGAGGAGAGAGGGTGACTGAACAACGAGGAGAGAGGGTGACTGAATACAGATGAGAGAGTGACTGAACGCAGATGAGAGTATCTAAATACTGAGGAGAGAGTACCTGACCACAGTGTAGATAGTATCTAAACACTGTGCAGAGTACCTGAACACTGTAGAGAGAATCTAAACACTATGGGAAGAGTACCTGAATACAGTTGAGAGTATGTGAATACTGGAGTGCCCAAACACTGCGGAGAGAGAATAGCACCTGAACACAGAGTACCTGAACACTGGGTAGAGAGTATCTAAAGATTGTGCAGAGTACCTGAGTACCGATGAGAGAGTACCTGAACACTGAGGATAGAGAGAGAACCTGAACACTGGAGAGATGGTGCCTGAATACTGTTGAGAGTTTCAACCTGAGTTCAAGTGATGTTTATGTTTAAGTGATGCTGTATGTTTTAAGTAAATGACATACAGATGATTTAAGTGCACAATATATTCATTGACATTAGTTCAGGGACCCGCTGGGCAGACACTTGGCAAACGTAAAAATGCTCTTCATCTGACATTCCCTCCATCTGGTTCCCTTCATCTCCTCTCAGCCTTCCACACTAACAGTGTAGAATCCCCTCTGGTGCACCAGCAAGCCTTCAGTTGCTGTGATAAATACGGCTAATCCTAATGGAATCAGTATTCATCCCACTTCTCTTTTACTCACTTGTGCCACTGATCCATTATGGAAAGAATGTGAAATAAAAACACATTCTCATAAAATAAATAAAATAACCCTCAATGGTCAACTTGCAATTTGGACAGCATGATTCATAAATTGTGTATTATTAATGGTTTATTAATGGCTGTTGTGCCATAACCAGTAGGCTTACAGTTAGGATTAGGATTAAGGTTAACCATAACCCAGTCTGTTGGGTTAGGATTAGGCTTGGTCTTAACCATAACTCAGTTCTATTTGGGTCGGGCTAGGTTTAGGATTCAGATTAGGGTTAACCATAATCTAGTTCTGTAGCATTAAGGTTAAAATAGATTAGGATTAGGATTAGATTTAACCATAACCCAGTTCTTTTGTGATCTCCAACAGGCATCCTGCATAAGGGCAATGGTGAGAATATCTTCATTTCCCAGCAGCCCCCAGTCATTGGCAGTATCATGGGTAATGGCCGGCGGCGCAGTATTTCCTGTCCCAGCTGTAATGGCCTGGCTGATGGGAATAAGCTTTTAGCTCCAGTTGCATTGGCCTGTGGGCCCGATGGCAGCTTGTTTGTGGGCGACTTCAACTACATTCGCCGAATCTTCACCACTGGAAATGTCACAAGTGTGCTGGAACTCAGGTAAGGCCTGTGTTTACACACACACACAAACACCCATAACTGTGTACACACACACACACACACACACACACACACACACACACACACACACACATACACCCTCACATACACACACTCGCTCAGATCCTCACAGCTGGGTGGACCATTAGACCCACTGGGTTTTACTCTAATGTGTATGGGAGTCACAGACCCAGATGCAAATCTGCTGAATCGTAGGTGCTGGAGACACATGTACTCTCTACACCTCACAGTGGGTACAGCAGGGCTCACGGTGGCTCGAAGCATTTATGTCTCTCGGGGAAAAAAATCATGTTTAAATGAATTTTAAGGAGTGGTTCTGTTACCATGACCTTGTGTTTTTATCTCTTTTATACTGTCTGCTCAGTGAAAGTAAAAATAGCAGTTTGTTCTAGATTTGAAATAGATGTCAATTCACTTTAATGTCTTGTATTCATCACACTGAATGATCTGAAGACTAATCACATCACTTACCCCATAAGTCACTAACCCCTACACGTCACTAACCTCAGCTGTTCTTGTGTGTACTATGCACTGTATTCCTGCCAGTGCCACTGCATCACTGCATGAACTAAATGCTAACATGCTAACTTTAATGCTGCTAACCCAGCTTCTGTTTGTTTTTTCTTCATGTTTCTAATCAAATCATGCAGGAATAAAGATTTCAGACACAGGTAAGGAATTTTAAGGGATTGATCCTTTTTTCCAACATCACCATATGATCAAAATACCACATTCTTCAAGAGACTTGGTGCTGTGGAATGTAATGTTTAAATGCCAAAATACGTGAGCCACTGGATGATATACAGTATATGGTGATATAATATGATATGATATGATATGCGATGATGTATATGTGATATATATGGTGATATTTATGATATATGGAGAAATATATGATATATGCGATGTATATGACGATATATATGGAGATGTATATGTAAATTCACCATGGAGCCCACAGTGTTGAATAGGACAGTGTTACCGTGGAGCCTTTGAAATGTTTCTGGAGATGGAGGTCAGAGGTCAGTCTGATCCCTGTGATGTATTGTGCTGCCCCCTCACCCTCCAGCACCACCCCCTCACCCTCCAGCACCGCACCCTCACCCTCCAGCACCACCCCCTCACCCTCCAGCACCGCCCCCTCACCCTCCAGCACCGCCCACTCACCCTCCAGCACCGCCCCCTCACCCTCCAGCACCGCCCCCTCACCCTCCAGCACCGCCCATCACCCTCTAGCACCACCCCTCACCCTCCAGCACCGCCCATCACCCTCCAGCACCGCCCCTCACCCTCTAGCACCGCCTCCTCACCCTCCAGCACCGCCCCCTCACCCTCCAGCACCGCCCATCACCCTCCAGCACCGCCCATCACCCTCTAGCACCGCCCATCACCCTCTAGCACCGCCCCTCACCCTCCAGCACCGCCCACTCACCCTCCAGCATGTCCCGCTCACCCTCAAGTAACACCCCCTCTCATCACCGCCCCCTCACCCTCCATCACCACCCCCTCTACGTCCATCACCTCCCCTTCCCCTTCCAGCCCCGCCCCCTCTACTTCTCCTCAGCTCCTCCTCCTCTGGTCTTACACATAGCTCAGTTTGACGTTCCAGTCAGAGACAAATGACCCTGCCAGACTGCTTCCCTGTACAGTTCATTAGCAGGATTTCATGTAAGGATTTATAGTTTATATATACTATAGTTCATTATTGTAGTCATCAATAGTGCTTCATGGTGGTGGACTAATATAGTCCACTTTCTGTTTGAAGTAGTGAATAAAGATTTTAATTAAGGAATTTTCTATAGTGTCTGATGTGTGTTTTTGCACACACGTCTATGCAGGTTGGTGTGTGTTAACATGCAGGTTGTTAGGTGGGGGGGGGGGGGGGTCATGGGTGTGTGAATGCACAGGAGTACGTATGTGTGCGTTTTTGAGCATGTTTGTATTTTTTGTGTGTGTAACTGAATGTGTGTGTGTATGTTCAGTGTGTCTGTTTCTAAATGTGTGTGCATATATATGTTCAGTGTGTTTGTTTTAGAATGTGTGTGTGTTCAGTGTGTGTTTCTGAATGTGTTTTTGTTTATGTTCAGTGTGTGTGTTTCTGAATGTGTGTAGATGCTGTGTGTGTGTTTCTGAATGTGTGTGTGTTCAATGTGCATGTTCAGTGTGTGTGTGTGTGTGTGTGTGTGTGTGTGTGTGTGTGTGTGTGTGTGTGTATGTATGTACACTCACTGGCCAATTCATTAGGTACACATGTAGACATGGCCAAGACGATCTGCTGCAGTTCAAACTGAGCATCAGAATGGGGAAGAAAGATGATTTAAGTGACTTTGAACGTGGCATGGTTGTTGGTGTCAGACAAGCTGGTCTGAGTATTTCAGAAACTGCTGAACTACTGGGATTTTCACACACAACACACACAGGGTTTATAGAGAATAGTCCGAAAAAGAGAAAATATCCAGTGAGTGGCAATTCTGTGGGCACAAATGCCTTGTTGATGCCAGAGGAGAATGGCCAGACTGGTTTGAGCTGATAGAACGGCAACAGTAACTCAAATAACCAGTCGTTACAACCGAGGCATGCAGAAGAGCATCTCTGAACCCACAACACATTGAACATTGAGGTGGATGGGCTACAGCAGCAGAAGACCACACCAGGTGCCACTCCTGTCAGCTAAGAACAAGAAACTGAGGCTACAGAATTGAACAATAGAAGATTGGAAACACGTTGCCTGGATTGATGAGTCTCGATTTCTGATGCGACATTCAGATGGTAGAGTCAGAACTTGGCGTCAGCAACATGAAAGTATGGATCCATCCTGCCTTGTATCAACGGTTCAGGCTGGTGGTGGAGGTGCAATAGTGTGGGGGATATTTTCCTGGCACACTTTGGGCTCATCGTGTTAACGCCACAGCCTACCTGAGTATTGTTGCTGACCATGTCCATGCTTCTATGACCACAGTGTACCCATCTTCTGATAGCTACTTCCAGCAGGATAACATGCCATGTCATAAAGCACGAATCATCTCAGACTGGTTTTTTGAACACAACAATGAGTTCACTGTACTCAAATGGCCTCCACAGTCACCAGATCTCACATCATGGATGTGCAGCTGACAAATCTGCAGCAACTGTGTGATGCTATCATGTCAATATGGACCAGACTCTCTGAGGAATGTTTCCAGTACCTTGTTGAATCTGCCATGAAGGATTAAGGCAGTTCTGAAGGCAAAAGGGGGTCCAACCCAGTACTAGCAAGGTGTACCTAATAAAGTGGCCGGTGAGTGTATGTTCAGTGTGTGTGTGTGTGTTCAGTGACCCCCAATAAGCCATCCCTTCTCCTCCAGACCTGCTCTCTCCATCATCAGGCCAACCCACAGCGAAATCCAATTATCTTCCTGAAGCGGCTGTAGTGGACTAGAGTGTGTGAAGGTCAGGATGTACCTTCACACTAGAGAGCAGGAACCCAGTAGCTAGTGCAGTCACACGGCAGTAATGATGTAGCGTCTAAGTCTGCAGGGAGCTAGAGGAATCATCCTCTCACGCTCCACTCCACCCACTGCCACCCCAGTTCCTTCTTCATCCTTCTTCCCTGAACTATCATCATGACGTTTGGCTCAAACCCACCTACCTTGCCTCGGTGTCTAACAGAGGGTTGTGGTCCTTCCTGAAGGGGGGCCTGAAAGGGCTGGGGAGTGTGTTAGGGGGCATGTAAAGACTGCAGAGTGAGTTAAGGGTGAGTTAGGGGTGTGTTAGGGGTGCGGTGTATCAGAAAGTGTGCTAAGAGTGTGGGGTGTGTTTGGTGTGCAGAGTGAGTTAGGAGTGCAGGGCAGTGTGGGGTGTATGAGGAGTGTATTCGGGTGTGTGTTAGGAGTGCAGGCTGCTTTGGGGGTCTGTTACGACTGCGAGGTGTCCTAACCAGCCTCATCCAAAGACCATCATTAAACAGATTAACAACCAACCATCTTCATCCAAACACCATCATCCAGTGCTCCTGGTTTGTTCTCTCAACAACAAAAAAAATACAAATAGATTCAAAAATGATTTGAGAAGAAAAGGATCCCAGATCCCTCTAAGCCGAGGAGCATGACTAGGTATATGTATCGGGAATCTTCCTTAATCAGATCCAAATCTATTTGCATACCATGCAGTTTGCTTCAGTTAGTGATCTTGTGATTTCCAGAAGCTTCAAATTGTAGTGTAGGTGTTTTCCCTCTTATTCAACTGGCTTGCAGAGCGGAGGCACACAGTTCCTGCCTGAGGTTTGTGCTCCAGCAGGTTCAGCTCTAGCTGGCTTTCCCACTCCTGCTTGATTGAAGCTGTTTTGTGAGAGTGTGAGGCTGCTGTGTTGCTTGTGTGTGTGTGTGTGTGTGTGTGTGTGTGTGTGTGTGTGAGTGTGTGTGTGAGGGATCGTTGTGTCACCATGACTCACATGCACAATGGGCTGTTTGCTGAGAGCTGTGCGGTTCCTGCTGGAGAATGCAGAATATTTTGAGATATCATTCTTAGACTGCATGGGGTAACCCACTACTACATCCTTAGACTGCATACATCTTAATAAGAAACCCCCCTCCACACTCACAAACGCACGCGTGAACACACGCTGACAGCACATTAGATGCCCGGGGGGTTTTTTACCAGCCACAGGACGTACATACATTTTATTTGACAGAAACATGTTGAGTGCTAGACGCAACAAAAGCATCACATACATGTCTGACACATGAGCTGACATGGTGGAGTAGAACTGCTTTAGGTTTTAATGTCAGCAAGTGCCGTTCGTTCATATCGTTGCTTTAACTCTCTGAGCAGGAGAGCCCACTGTTGCCCTCTGTGAATTTAACGTCTCCTCGAAGGGAGACGTGCCCTTCACTGTTAATGTGGGGAATTTCCACAAATGTTCCATATCATCAAGATGGAGTATATTGTGTCCACAGCACAAATTCACACGAGTGTACACACACCTGTTGTACGATTCTCTTCTTCCAGTCTAAGATTCGCATCTGTCTCTTTGCAGTAACAGTCCTGCACACAGATACTACCTGGCCACGAGTCCAGTGTCTGGGGCTCTCTACCTCTCGGACACCAGCAGCAGGAAGGTGTTTAAGGTGAAGTCCCTCAACACAGTGAAGGATGTAGCTAAGAACTTGGAGCTGGTTGCAGGAACGGGGGACCAGTGTCTCCCCTATGATGAGACCCGCTGTGGGGACGGTGGCAAAGCGGTAGAAGCCACCCTCACCAACCCCAGAGGTAAGAATCCACATCTAGCCTTAATCTAGCCTTAATCCTAATCTAACAACCTAATGCGGTACACCTTAATCTAATACATACTAATGCAGGATGCATTAGGATGCAGTATATCCTAATATAACATAGCCTAATCCAGCACGCCCACATCTAACACAGCCTAACCTAATGCACTCTAGTCTAACACGAATTACGTACACTAATAGCAAATGATGCAGGTCCTACGCTCCAGATCCCAGAACTCTGACTGCATGAGGCTGAGTGTGTGACTGGTGTCTAGTAGGGACCTAGAACACCTGGAACACTTAGAACACCTAGAACACTTAGAACACCTAGAACGCTTAGAACACCTAGAACGCTTAGAACACTCAGAACACTTAGAACACCTAGAACGCTTAGAACACCTAGAACGCTTAGAACACCTAGAACACCTAGAACGCTTAGAACACTTAGAACGCTTAGAACACTTAGAACACCTAGAACGCTTAGAACACTTAGAATGCTTAAAACACTTAGAACACCTAAAGATCATGTCAAAAATGATCAAGCCAGAACAAATCTGATCAGTTATTTTTAAATAATCAGAATTCTAGTGCTATGCTTGATGGGAATGTATATTTTATCTTTGTCTTTCATCTCCTTCTTTAAATATATTGTTTATTCTTGAAATTTGTACTACACTGGAGTTAAAAAGCAATGTTTTCACCTTTAATCTTGAAGGGGTTCATGCAGTTTTTATCATTCCTTTCAGTAGAAACCAAATGTGAATACAATGCAAATGCAACATTTCACAAATATTTGAGCATATTTACTCATTTTGGCATGTTGTCTGACATGTAGAGCAGTATTAAGCATTTTACTGAAATTTATTAGCACACTTTCAGGTTTGAATAGTGATCCCAGATCTGGGCGTCCGTGCTGTGAGTTCTCCACTGGTGCTGAAGGAACTTTGGTGTGGATCGCTGCAGACCCACACCACTCCTTCTGTCCAGTTCTCCATATGCAGACGTGCAGGCACCGTGGCAGAGAGGCCCTGTTTTGTCTCGCTGGCTCTCAGACGCACATTGAGCAGACGTTGTGTTCTTAAAGCCCTTAAGTGAAAAGAACATTTTCAACCCTTTATTAGTCCCGGCGCGTCCATGGCTTGTCTCCTCCGTATTTCCACCTCATCTCTGCTATATCTCTGTGGGCCCAAACCTTTCTCTGACTGTGTACGACACTTGCATCAATCATACAATCATCATGCTTCCTGTCTCTTCGTCATGCTTCCTCTGTCTCTCTCCTCTCCCTCTCTTACCTCCTCTCGCTCACTCTCTCCCTCCTTCTCTCCCTCCTTCTCGCACCATCTCTCTTTCTCTCACTCTGCGTGCTCCCTAACCCTGTTGTTCAGAGGTTATAATAATTAATTCACAAGGATACGTTCTTAATTTTGGGAGTTTCTACAGTGTGTCAATTCTGTCTAATGAGTGTTTAATTCTTTCTCGTGTGTTTCACTAGTTATAGCAAGAATAGCAAATCAGTGTAATGTATAATGGGCTTGGAATCTTAAGTTCTTGATACTTTTCTTTGTGGTACTGCCTCATCATTTAATTATTGATCACACTGGATTAGTTTTAAATTACGCCCAAGCAAAACAGTCTGTGGTCATCTCCTTCTCCACATTATATTGGATGTAAAACAGAGTGGTTCAGGTGTCGTTTCTTCCTCTAATGGTCTGCTACAGGTATTACAGTGGACAAGTATGGAGTCGTCTTCTTTGTGGACGGCACCATGATCCGCCGAATTGATCAGAATGGCATCATCTCAACACTGCTGGGCTTCAATGACCTGACGTCAGCACGACCCTTGAGCTGCGATTCTGTGATGGACATCTCTCAGGTGTGTGTGTGTGTGTGTGTGTGTGTGTGTGTGTGTGTGTGTGTGTGTGTGTGTGTGTGTGTGTGTGTGTGTGTGTGTGTGTGTGTGTGTGTGTGTGTGTGTGTGTGTGTGTGTGTGTTCGTACATCCTGCCAGGACTGTGTGGGAGAAGGTGCTGCATATCCCACATAAACACCAATGTTGGTCTGTAGTCACAGGCCTGCGAGACAACTGGAACCTGTACTCAACACTCTTAACAGTCCTGTACTCCTAACACTCTTAACAGTCCTGTACTCCTAACACTCTTAACAGTCCTGTACTCTTAACACTCTTAACAGTCCTGTACTCCTAACACTCTTAACAGTCCTGTACTATTAACACTCTTAATAGTCCTGTACTCTTAACACTCCTAACAGTCCTGTACTCTTAACACTCTTAACAGTCCTGTACTCTTAACACTCTTAACAGTCCTGTACTCTTAACACTCTTAACAGTCCTGTACTCTTAACACTACCCAAACAGCCTATTCTAACACTCCAACTGAACACTCTACTAGAACTCTACCCAGTCTACTCTAACTTTTAAAAATAAATCAAAAACATGCCCCAAGACCACCAGGTTACACCAGGCAGGGCCACGCTGGCCTGCCCAGGAGACTTCCATTAGAAAGATGATCTGCTGCTGAATCTGACATAAGAGGTCTTTAAAGGTCAGATGAGTCACTGCTTCCATGCATTCTTTAAACATTTTTTTTTAATTGCACTCTTTTTTTTTACACTGATTGACTTGTAAACACACAGTCCACAGACATATTTGTGTTTACACACACAGGCACACACCCATACATACACACTAGGGTTATACCCAGCCCCTGCAGTGATGACAAATCACTCTCCTTCCTGCTAGAGACACTTGCGCAGTAAAAGCACCATTAACAATGTATGTGCAGCTCTGTGCTCACGCCCTTAAACACTCCCCTGCAACACAGCTAGCTGATTGCTCTCACGCACCATTCCAGAACCTTCCAGAGCCACGCCTCTTTTACTGCATTCCATCATACATCTATATCTATCTTCTCATATCTCCTGGCTACGTGACTTTACTAATTAGTAGTTTTATATGTTTGTGGTATGTTAGCTATCTGTGGCCACTCTGGATTAGCACCTTGCTTTTGACTTACTGGTTTGTATTGGTGATCTGCTGGTTTGCGTTTGTGAGCTGCTGGTTTGTATTCGTGACCTGTGGGCCATGAGTATTCTCCTCACACACCTCAGACTGGCGTGTATGTGGCTGAGCTCTGCAGTGCAGGGTGGTGAGGTTGGAGCCAGATTGCTTATTTATGTTCTCTTCATCACCAGTGAAATGCTTCAGCATTGATGAAGGGTGGGATTTAGCAGGAATACCTCCTACACACACTCCCACCCTCTCCCACTGTGCATATAATGGTTTCTAAAGAAATGCTTTGAGGGAGAGACTTCTTAGAATAATTTGTATTTCAAGAGTCCTAAACAGACTAAAGGCAAAAGGCTTAGTCAGGACATGGACATCATAAGCACACGTACACTCTCACACAGACTCTCACACATTTATCCATATCTGTTGACAAGAAACAGGTTTTGAGGAGAGGAAGATTCACACGTCTCCCATGTTGTCTGTGCTGGTGGAGCTTGTGGAGCTTGTGGTCTTCTTACATACATTCTGGTGCTTTGACAACTGTACACTAGAAATGGAAGTTGAATGGGAGGGTTGTTTATGTGTTTGTAGTCTATCAGGAGAGAATACCTCATTACCAATTCACTCACAGTAACCAGCCATAGAAAACCAGGGAACTCTGCTATTCAGACCTAATGTCAAGGGAAAAAAATCCTGAAAGGACTTAAGTGATTTACAAACAATATAGAAAGCGTTCATCCAGAAAATAATGATTTGAAGATCAGTAACACATCCACAGCAACATGGCTTGTGCTACTAGATGCTGTATTCTAGAGTCTCCATTATCAGGAAATTAGTTTTAAAGCAATTTTATTGTGCTGTTCTTTCCACAGAAGCATATGAAATGTAATATCTGAGCTGTGTCATAGTAAAGAATAAATAAACACAGTGTACTTTGTCAAACATATTGATAAAAATCCTTTGTGAAAGTGAAAATCCCATCGTGTAGCTCAAGTAGTCTTGATATTGCGACCATTTTCACTGACGCTGGTATTAATGAATAGCTTGTTTATTTGTGAGATTATAGTCTGAGGTATCCTGAGTGTTTGTGTAACAGTAGTAGTGCTTCATTCGTTTGTTACCAGGTCATCTGAAGGTCAGAGGAGAGTCACACTGCAGTGTGAGTGGGCTGCTGTTTCTGCTCACTAGTCTGTGGAAAATGGATGAAAAAAAGTGTCCTGTTTGATCAGCTGACTGCTGTTAAGATCCTCTAACAGATCACAATGTGGCAACTTGTGATTAGTCTTTTTTCCCGCTACATTACAAGCAGCATGTTGCTATGGCAGAACCATTAGTGCACCCAAGCCTGTCATGTTCATCCCCTCTCACAGCGCCCCCAAGGGGCCGCACTCACATCAACTGTAGTCATGTCTTCCTGTTAATAGCCTGGTGTGTTATTTGCAGAACAATAAGTTGTAATTTATGAGGCTGGGAGGTAAGAAATGCTTCCAATGGGTGTGTGTAATAAGTGTGATGAGTGTGTGGTGAGTGATGAGTGTGATGTGTGTGTGATGTGTGTGATGAGTGTGTGGTGAGTGATGAGTGTGGTGAGTGTGATCAGTGTGGGGTGAGTGTGTGATGAGTGTGATGTGTGTGATGAGTGTGTGGTGAGTGATGTGTGGTGAGTGTGATCAGTGTGTGGTGAGTGTGTGAGGAGTGTGATGAGTGGTGAGTGTGTGGTGAGTGTGATGAGTGTGTGGTGAGTGAGTGGTGAGTGTGATATGTGTGGTGAGTGTGATGTGTGTGGTGAGTGTGATGAGTGTGATGAGTGGGTGATGAGTGTGATGTGTGTGGTGAGTGTGTGATGAGTGTGTGATGAGTGTGATGAGTGTGATGTGTGTGGTGAGTGTGTGATGAGTGTGTGGTGAGTGTGTGATGAGTGTGTGGTGAGTGTGTGATGAGTGTGTGGTCAGTGTGTGATGAGTGTGTGATGAGTGTGGTGAGTGTGTGATGAGTGTGTGGTGAGTGTGATGTGTGTGGTGAGTGTGTGATGAGTGTGTGGTGAGTGTGATGTGTGTGGTGAGTGTGGTGAGTGTGATGTGTGTGGTGTGTGGTGAGTGATGAGTGTGTGGTGAGTGTGATGTGTGTGGTGAGTGTGATGTGAGTGTGTGGTGAGTGTGATGTGTGTGGTGAGTGTGTGATGAGTGTGTGGTGAGTGTGATGTGTGTGGTGAGTGTGTGATGAGTGTGTGGTGAGTGTGATGTGTGTGGTGAGTGTGTGTGATGTGTGTGATGTGAGTGTGATGAGTGTGTGGTGAGTGTGATGTGTGTGGTGAGGGTGTGGTGAGTGTGATGTGAGTGTGTGGTGAGTGTGATGTGTGTGGTGTGTGTGTGGTGAGTGTGATGTGTGTGGTGAGTGTGTGATGAGTGTGTGATGAGTGTGTGGTGAGTGTGATGTGTGTGTGGTGAGTGTGTGGTGAGTGTGTGATGAGTGTGTGGTGAGTGTGATGTGTGTGGTGAGTGTGTGGTGAGTGTGATGTGTGTGGTGAGTGTGATGAGTGTGTGGTGAGTGTGATCAGTGTTTGGTGAGTGTGTGGTGAGTGTGTGATGAGTGAGTTCCTGATACCCAGGCCTGTGCTCTGCTGGAGTAATTGAGGTCAGCCTCAGGACATGCACAGGGTGGTGTGATGGGGAGAGTCAACGTGATCAATGCCTTCTTGCTGCTCAGACTCTTCATCCTCCTCTTCTTCTCATCATCTTGGATCAGGAGTGTGTGTGTGTGTGTGTGTGTGTGTGTGTGTGTGTGTGTGTGTGTGTGTGTGTGTGTCTGTGTGTCTGTGTGTGTGTGTGTGTGTGTGTGTGTGTGTGTGTGTGTGTGTGTGTGTGTGTGTGTGTGTGTGTGTGTGTTTACTCTTAGCTCCTGCATTACTAGTGATTTTCTCCTCAGTATCTGAAAATCAGCCACAAACACAGTACAGAGAAACAGTCGGAGTTCATTCAGTCTGACCTCGTTCCAGATATTGCTGGAAGTGTGATGAGATTGTTTAGTTTAGCATCGCAAGATAACGGTGGTGGTGTTTTACGTTTCTTCGCAGGTTCGTCTAGAATGGCCCACTGACCTAGCAGTGAGTCCGATGGACAACTCCCTCTATGTGCTGGATAACAATGTGGTGCTGCAGATTTCTGAGAACCACCAGGTGAGGATCGTGGCCGGGCGGCCCATGCACTGCCAAGTTCCTGGCCTGGACCACTTCCTGCTCAGTTCTGTGGGTACTCATGCCACGCTGGAGTCCGCCAGCGCCTTGGCCGTGTCTCACAGCGGCGTCCTCTACATCGCCGAGTCCGACGACAAAAAGATCAACCGCGTGCGGCAGGTGTCCACGAGCGGCGAGATCTCTCTGGTGGCGGGAGCGCCGAGCGGCTGTGACTGTAAAAGCGATGCTAACTGCGACTGCTACTCCGGCGACGACGGCTACGCTAAGGACGCAAAGCTTAACTCGCCTTCCTCGCTGGCCGTCGCTCCCGACGGCGAGCTCTTCATCGCCGATCTGGGAAACATCAGGATACGCTACGTACGACGGAACAGGCCTTACTTCAACTCCCTCAACATGTACGAGGTGTCCTCGCCCATCGACGATGAGCTGTACCTGTTTGATGCTAATGGCAGTCACATTTACACGCAGAGTCTAACCACAGGCGACTACCTGTACAACATGACCTACTCCGGAGAGGGTCACTTAAACACCATCACAGACAAGAACAAAAACAAGGTGGCTATTCACAGAGACGCTACAGGGCAGCCCCTCTGGATAATGACCCCACACAGCCAGACCTTCTGGTTCACTATGGGAACTAATAACGCTCTCAAGAGTGTAGCGGCTCAAGACCTGGAACTGGGGATGATGACCTACCATGGTAGCTCAGGACTACTGGCCACAAAAAGCAACGAGGATGGATGGACCACCTTCTATGAGTGAGTGACCCAGCGTCCTTCACACTACACCAAAGTGAGAGTATTTTGTCAGTATTGTAGTTGTTACTAATCAAAACTCACTAATATCCACATGTGATTGTGTAGTCTTTATATTTTGTAGACTATGCTGTCTGTACATTGTGTTGAGTATGCAATCTATATACGGTATACACTATAAATGGTGTAGTCTATAAAATATATAGTGTGCAGACTGCAGTTTGTAGTAAATGTAGACTGTGAGGTCAGTGTAGTCTGTATAGACTGTAGGAGATTTAGTGGACTCTGGACTGTTTCCATGGACAGGTTATAAGTGCAGAAATAAGGCATGACTGCAGTTTAGGTATGCGTGGGCGGGGCATGCTGTTTTTACAGGTCGGGCCAATCAGATTATCTAATCAGATTTATTTGTCTCGTTCCATTTAAAACCGTTAGCATGAGCTAGCAACGTGGTACAGTAGCAATATAATGGCATTGGACGGCAGCTCAAAAATAGAAAATGTTCAGTAACGATGATGCACTGTACATGTTATTATAGCACTCTGCATGCTACTATAGCACTGTAACTCTGGTGAGAACAAAGCAATATTTAGACAATTAAGATGACTAATTCAGTTATAGGTTTTTCCATGCGTAATTATATAGCAACTGAGATTTACATTTAATAGTGACAATAAAATAGCTTATCCTTAAAATCATAAATTCAGTTATCTGTACTTAGACATGTCTGTGATGTGCTGGAGAAACCGAATACACTTCCTGTGTGCGCGACAGGAAGAAACAGCCAGCTACCCTTCCATTGGTGTAGGAGCAGGTCTGAGGGGGTGGAGCTGTTTTAAGCCCAAATGGGTTGTGAGGTTGAAAGGCCACACCCCCTGCTGTGTTGCTCCTCCCCCACCCGCAGTTATATGTGCGTTTATTTCTGTCCACCAGGTTGGGGAGTGGTGATAAATGCTGTGTTAGGCGGCTGTAACATCACAGTGTAGCCGTGCCATTAGAGCCCCGTTGAATCCTGCAGCTAAACCCTGCCAAGGCATTTTGATGTAGCTGAAGTTGCCATGACTACCGTAACAAATCATAGGTTTAGAGCTGAAATCGGTGCCTAATAAAACAAGTATGTTTAAATAATTTTGCCTCTAGAAGTACAGTAATGCATCTGCACGGTTACTCGGGTGAAATGTGTATTTTGATGTTTCTCAGTCTTTTGTACCTGCATGTGAAAATTGGCAAATAATTATTCATGTTTACACATAGGCAATAGCACATCCACTTAGGGTGAAAGGTATTCTGTATTGGCGTTTAGCCCACTGGAATGCAGAAAAACTAGAGCTTGTCTTCATGTTCATTGTGATGTGGAAAAGTGCATTCAGGTGTCCAGTGTATGCAGCACACGCCCCCCAGTCCTGGAGATGGGGTGGGCTGCACCTACTTTAGAACCAATCACATGATATATACCGTCTGTGGTTGGGCTGCACTGATCACATGATATATACCGTCTGTGGTTGGGTTGGACTGATCACATGATATATACCGTCTGTGGTTGGGCTGCACTGATCACATGATATATACCGTCTGTGGTTGGGTTGGACTGATCACATGATATATACCGTCTGTGGTTGGGCTGCACTGATCACATGATATATACCGTCTGTGGTTGGGCTGCACTGATCACATGATATATACCGTCTGTGGTTGGGTTGGACTGATCACATGATATATACCGTCTGTGGTTGGGTTGGACTGATCACATGATATATACCGTCTGTGGTTGGGCTGCACTGATCACATGATATATACCGTCTGTGGTTGGGCTGCACTGATCACATGATATATACCGTCTGTGGTTGGGCTGCACTGATCACATGATATATATCGTCTGTGGTTGGGCTGCACTGATCACATGATATATACCGTCTGTGGTTGGGCTGTAATGATCACATGATATATACCGTCTGTGGTTGGGCTGTAATGATCACATGATATATACCGTCTGTGGTTGGGCTGCACTGATCACATGATATATACCGTCTGTGGTTGGGCTGTAATGATCACATGATATATACCGTCTGTGGTTGGGCTGCAATGATCACATGATATATACCGTCTGTGGTTGGGCTGTAATGATCACATGATATATACCGTCTGTGGTTGGGCTGTAATGATCACATGATATATACCGTCTGTGGTTGGGCTGTAATGATCACATGATATATACCGTCTGTGGTTGGGCTGTAATGATCACATGATATATACCGTCTGTGGTTGGGTTGGACTGATCACATGATATATACCGTCTGTGGTTGGGCTGTAATGATCACATGATATATACCGTCTGTGGTTGGGCTGTAATGATCACATGATATATACCGTCTGTGGTTGGGCTGCACTGATCACATGATATATACCGTCTGTGGTTGGGCTGTAATGATCACATGATATATACCGTCTGTGGTTGGGTTGGACTGATCACATGATATATACCGTCTGTGGTTGGGCTGTAATGATCACATGATATATACCGTCTGTGGTTGGGCTGTAATGATCACATGATATATACCGTCTGTGGTTGGGCTGCACTGATCACATGATATATACCGTCTGTGGTTGGGCTGCACTGATCACATGATATATACCGTCTGTGGTTGGGTTGGACTGATCACATGATATATACCGTCTGTGGTTGGGCTGCACTGATCACATGATATATACCGTCTGTGGTTGGGTTGGACTGATCACATGATATATACCGTCTGTGGTTGGGCTGCACTGATCACATGATATATACCGTCTGTGGTTGGGCTGTAATGATCACATGATATATACCGTCTGTGGTTGGGCTGCACTGATCACATGATATATACCGTCTGTGGTTGGGTTGGACTGATCACATGATATATACCGTCTGTGGTTGGGCTGTAATGATCACATGATATATACCGTCTGTGGTTGGGCTGCACTGATCACATGATATATATCGTCTGTGGTTGGGCTGCACTGATCACATGATATATACCGTCTGTGGTTGGGCTGTAATGATCACATGATATATACCGTCTGTGGTTGGGCTGTAATGATCACATATACCGTCTGTGGTTGGGCTGCACTGATCACATGATATATACCGTCTGTGGTTGGGCTGTAATGATCACATGATATATACCGTCTGTGGTTGGGCTGCAATGATCACATGATATATACCGTCTGTGGTTGGGCTGTAATGATCACATGATATATACCGTCTGTGGTTGGGCTGTAATGATCACATGATATATACCGTCTGTGGTTGGGCTGTAATGATCACATGATATATACCGTCTGTGGTTGGGCTGTAATGATCACATGATATATACCGTCTGTGGTTGGGTTGGACTGATCACATGATATATACCGTCTGTGGTTGGGCTGTAATGATCACATGATATATACCGTCTGTGGTTGGGCTGTAATGATCACATGATATATACCGTCTGTGGTTGGGCTGCACTGATCACATGATATATACCGTCTGTGGTTGGGCTGTAATGATCACATGATATATACCGTCTGTGGTTGGGTTGGACTGATCACATGATATATACCGTCTGTGGTTGGGCTGTAATGATCACATGATATATACCGTCTGTGGTTGGGCTGTAATGATCACATGATATATACCGTCTGTGGTTGGGCTGCACTGATCACATGATATATACCGTCTGTGGTTGGGCTGCACTGATCACATGATATATACCGTCTGTGGTTGGGTTGGACTGATCACATGATATATACCGTCTGTGGTTGGGCTGCACTGATCACATGATATATACCGTCTGTGGTTGGGTTGGACTGATCACATGATATATACCGTCTGTGGTTGGGCTGCACTGATCACATGATATATACCGTCTGTGGTTGGGTTGGACTGATCACATGATATATACCGTCTGTGGTTGGGCTGCATCTACTTCCTCCTTTGCTTTGTCAAGTATCTTGGTTGTTCTGCCTTCATGGCCCACCTCTTGAAGCATATATTTTAATTTTATTTGAAGTCTGAAAATATTCTGTAGATGCTAGTTTGTGTGTAGTTCACAGAATAATCTGAGGATTATTTCTGATCTTCCCCTTTCTGATCTTCCTGTCTTTCTTTTTTTTTACATTTGACATGATTTTTGGAACAAAACAGCATTGACTGTCATCTAACCTCATTCAGGTTATTACAATATTAAATCATTGTACATTTAGCACACATATCAAAAAACATAGTTGGCAGGAAGCAAGAAATGACCCTTGATAAGAGAATGCCTCTAGCAGTGTTTCAGTCCAAACATACGGCTGTTTCCCTTGTTCCAATAAATTGAAAAGAGCAATTACACCTTTTAGCCACCCACCCTGCCACTACATCTTATTCAAAACTCACGCTGTCATGTCATTAGTTTAATCCCCTTGCACCAAATGAACAAATACCATCAGAAGTGCATTAGCCCAATAATAGCTATTAAAGAAGAAAACAATAATTTAAAATTAGGAGTGGTTCACTCGCTGTGCAGTCAGATTGAACTCGAGCTTTCTCACCTTTAGGCAACATGGAGTAATCTTTGGAATAAAGAAGTTTGTTCTTTTGGATAATTAGCTTTGAAGGTTATATTGCTGCCTGAGGGTCCAACGTCATAATGTACCAGTGTCAAAATGGCCCTTCTGCTGTTTATGTGCACATTCCCACCTGTACACCACACTGGCCTCTACGGTTTATCATAACCACCTCCTGAATTCATAAGTCCCGTAAAGGTGGGGGTTTACATTGGTGGGGTTAGCTACACCGTAGCACTAACAGTCAGAGCACTAGAGACAAAACAACGATGACAGATAAAGGACAGAACAGCGATGACAGAGTGATTACAGAACAATGATGGATTGACAGAACAATTTGGGTGAGCCTGTGCGAATTGTAGCCTCAGTTTCCTGTTCTTAGCTGACAGGAGTGGCACTACTGTGGTCTACTGCTGCTGTTCTCTGGCCTACAGTCCTACTCCCCCTTCAGTCCTGAACTACCTATGGTCTCTCCCCCTGACCCTCCCTCTCTCTAACCCTATCTAACCCTCTCTCTCTAGCTCTCTCTCTCTCTCTAACTCTCTCTCTCTCTCTAACTCTCTCTAACCCTCTCTCTCTAACTCTCTCTCTCTCTCTCTCTAACCCTATCTAACCCTCTCTCTCTAACTCTCTCTCTCTAACTCTCTCTCTCTCTCTCTCTCTCTCTAACTCTCTCTAACCCTCTCTCTCTAACTCTCTCTCTCTCTCTAACTCTCTCTCTCTCTCTAACTCTCTCCAACCCTCTCTCTCTAACTCTCTCTCTCTCTCTAACTCTCTCTCTCTCTAACTCTCTCCAACCCTCTCTCTCTAACTCTCTCTCTCTCTCTAACTCTCTCTAACCCTCTCTCTCTAACTCTCTCTCTCTCTCTAACTCTCTCTAACCCTCTCTCTCTAACTCTCTCTCTCTCTCTAACTCTCTCTAACCCTCTCTCTCTAACTCTCTCTCTCTCTCTAACTCTCTCTCTCTCTCTAACTCTCTCTCTCTCTCTAACTCTCTCTAACCCTCTCTCTCTAACTCTCTCTCTCTCTCTAACTCTCTCTCTCTCTCTCTAACTCTCTCTCTCTCTCTCTCTAACTCTCTCCAACCCTCTCTCTCAATCTCTAACTCCCCCCCCTCTCTCTAACTCTATCTCTCTCTAACCCCTTTTTCTCTGTCTGTCTTTGTCTCCTCAGGTATGACAGTTATGGGCGGCTGACGAACGTGACCTACCCTACAGGTCGAGTGAGCAGTTACAGGACTGACTCTGATGGTGCGGTGCGTGTGCAGGCTGAGGGCTCCAACAGAGAGGACGTTATCGTTACCACCAACCTGTCGGCCTCCGGAACCTTCTACACTCTTATGCAGGGTTAGCACCTTAGCCTGATATTAACATGCAAATAAATTTCAGTTTCATGTCATGTAAACCTTTTATATTCCTTTGCACATGTTTGGATCCTTCACTTAAATGTATCACAGTAGATATTATTGAACGGGTGCAAGTGCGTAGTGTCGGCTTAGAAATATGCCTCATCTCCACAAACTGAATCGAAAGACAGTCTTAGGGTTAGGTTAGTCTAGAGTTAGGTTAGGGTTAGGTTAGGGTTAGGGTATGATGTTTAGGGTTAGTGTTATGATGTACACTATATTGTCCAAAGTAAGCTCACCTTCCTTGACTCACATATGAATTTAAGTGACATCCCATTCCTAATACATAGGGTTCAATATGATGTTGGTCCACCCTTTACAGCTAGAACAGCTTCAACTCTTCTGGGAAGGTTGTCCACGAGGTTTAGGAGTGTGTTTATGGGGATTTTTGACCATTCTTCCAGAAGTGCATTTGTGAGGTCTCATACTGATGTTGGACGAGAAGGCCTGGCTCTCAGTCTCCGCTCTAATTCATCCCAAAGGTGTTCTATCGGGTTGAGGTCAGGACTCAATTTCATCCACAACAGACTCTGCCATCAATGTCTTGGTCCTTGCTTTGTGCACTGGTGAACAGTTCATGTTAGAAGAGGAAGGGGCCAGCTCCAAACTGTTCCCACAAAGTTGGGCGCATGGAATTGTCCAAAATGTCTTGGTATGCTGAAGCATTCAGAGTTTCTTTCACTGGAACTAAGGGACAAAGCCCAGCTCCTGAAAAGCAAGCCTACACCCTAATTCCCTCTCCACCCAATTGTGTGTGTGTGTGTGTGTGTGTGTGTGTGTGTGTGTGTGTGTGTGTGTGTGTGTGTGTGTGTGTGTGTGTAGCCCAGCTCCTGAAAAGCAAGCCTACACCCTAATTCCCTCTCCACCCAATTGTGTGTGTGTGTGTGTGTGTGTGTGTGTGTGTGTGTGTGTGTGTGTGTGTGTGTGTGTGTAGCCCAGCTCCTGAAAAGCAAGCCTACACCCTAATTCCCTCTCCACCCAATTGTGTGTGTGTGTGTGTGTGTGTGTGTGTGTGTGTGTGTGTGTGTGTGTGTGTGTGTGTGTGTGTGTGAGAGAAGAGTTTTAATACTGTTACCACACTGGGTAGACCCATTTCCACACTGTATAGACTCGTTTCCACACTGGGTAGACCCGTTTCCACACTGGGTAGACCCGTTTCCACACTGGGTAGACCCGTTTCCACACTATATAGACCCGTTTCCACACTGGGTAGACCCGTTTCCACACTGGGTAGACCTGTTTCCACACTGTATAGACCCGTTTCCACACTGGGTAGACCCGTTTCCACACTGTATAGACCCGTTTCCACACTGGGGGGATCTAACAGTTGCTGTAGGATGATGACCTTGTACTGGACATCTGCTGCAAAGCCAGACAGAGAGAAAGAGGAAGAGAGAATTTGTAAGGCACAGGGCCAGACATTTAACTGCTAATTAATTCACTCTTGTCCGCTTTGTAAATTGACACCATTTTGGCGCCTCCATTTTGGCTGTGATTGAACCAATCAGATCAATATTTCCCAAAGGCCCTGACCTTGTGGTATTTATTGACAGTCTAAATGAGGGTGTAAGAGGGTAGGTTAGTGTGTGCAATTGTGTGTGTAGGTGTTTGTGTCTATATTTGTATGTAGGTAGGGAAGTGTGTGTGTGTGTGTGTGTGTGTGTGTGTGTGTGTTGTGTGTGTGTGTGTGTGTGTGTGTGTGTGTGTGTGTGTGTGTGTGTGTGTGTGTGTGTGTGTGTGTGTGTGTGTGTGTTATTGTGGGAGTGTAGTTGTGTGTGACCTCTAGAAGGGACAGCTCATATTTGCCTGTGTGGTGCTGTTACAAACTGGCCAGCTACACCATGAACAACCCTGTCCACCACATCCCAGAGATGCTGGGTAGGGTGGAGATCAGGTTTAGAGTGGAGACTGAGTTAGGGTTAGGGTGGAGATCAGGTTTAGAGTGGAGACTGAGTTAGGGTTAGGGTGGAGATCAGGTTTAGAGTGGAGACTGAGTTAGGGTTAGGGTGGAGATCAGGTTTAGAGTGGAGACTGAGTTAGGGTTAGGGTGGAGATCAGGTTTAGAGTGAAGACTGAGTTAGGGTTAGGGTGGAGATCAGGTTTAGAGTGGAGACTGAGTTAGGGTTAGGGTGGAGATCAGGTTTAGAGTGGAGACTGAGTTAGGGTTAGGGTGGAGATCAGGTTTAGAGTGGAGACTGAGTTAGGGTTAGGGTGGAGATCAGAGGAGATGAGCACTGAAGCAGTGAATACATGCAGTTTCTGGAACCAAGTGATGATGTGTTCTCTGCAGTGATGACACGTATGCTATATGACATGGTCCAGTGTCACACTGGAAGTGTCTGTAGCCAAGAAAGCATGAAGCTGTTCAGCAGCGATGTTCAGATTCAATGCAGCATACTGTGTCCGGAAAACACTTCCCACACGTTGCCAGCACTGTCCAAGCAGGCGCACACATACACGCACACACACACACACACACACACACACACACACACACACACACAGGCACATGGTGCTTGTTCTGTTAGCATGATGCTAAAGGACCCTGGATTTGTCTGACCAATCCAGACTCCTCAACAGTCCAGGGCAGCATTCATCTGCAAGATTTGGGAATGACAATAATTATGCCACTTTCAAACTCACTAATGTCACCCTTCCGACACACACACACAATCTAGCTGAGGCTAGGAACCCTCCTCTCTCCTTTCCCACCAGTCCCATTACGGTGGACTGTTGGAATGTATAGTCTGTTGTAGTTTGGCCTGAAGACGGTGGAGGACTCGCTAAACAAACAGTCTGTTTGCTCATCTGTGATCCTGCATTGTTGTACATACTGCGATCTACTGCAGCCGGTGGGTTAGCCCAGCCATGTGTCACAGGAAACATGGAGAGACAGACAGGAAATGTTGAGGGACTGAGGGAATGTTACTGGTGGTGTGAGGTCATGAAGAGCCTGAACCCACAGCTGTACAGGGTGCTCATACCAGCGCAGGATCATGTGTGTAGCCGGGAGGCTTTATGGCGTCTCCAGCTGCACTCAGGGGACACCTGCCCTCACGGCCTCGGCTCCTCTTCTTGACACGTTAGCTTAAATGGTTTAATGGTCACTCTAGTTCCCATAACATTACCAGCATGTTTGTACAAGCGGAGAGAACGCCAGCGGTTGAGCAGTGATACGTCATTTAAAAAGCCCTTAACGAGTCAATAGTTCACAACAGCCATTCATGGTTTTTCTTCCTGGTGGGCCTTGTGAAAGTGCTGACTCATGCTTGTGAAAGTGCTGAGTCATGCTTGTGAAAGTGCTGATGCATGCTTGTAAAAGTGCTGACTCACGCTTGCATATACAAACCACTGTGCCACTGCTGCAGTCTTTCTTTACCCATCCTTCTTTCTTCTCTTTTGTTGCCCTCTCTCTCTTTCTCTCGCTCACTCTCTCACTTTTTCCTCCACTTCTGAAATTTGTCGGTAGACCACCCTGACTCTGGACTGCAGATTCATGCCTCTGCCTTAACCTCATCCCCTAACCTCACCTCCATTCCTCTCCCCTAACCCTCTCATCTCCCCCTCCTCTCTCCTAACCTCATCCCCTCCCATAATCTCTCCTCCCCTCCTCTACCTTCATCCCATCACCTCCTCCCCTCTAACCTCGTGCTTGTGATGAACAAGAAACGTGATTGACAGTTGGGGGTGGGGCTAGATGTCACAGGGACAAACACAAAACCAGGTACCGTAGCAAGGAACAAAGGCATTCATGCATGGGGATTCATACATGCAGGACCATCAGACACCTTCAGAGTCATTAGAGTCTCTGGAGATGTGGAAATGTGGAGTTCTGGAGGTGT
Source organism: Brachyhypopomus gauderio (assembly GCF_052324685.1). NCBI lineage: Eukaryota > Metazoa > Chordata > Actinopteri > Gymnotiformes > Hypopomidae > Brachyhypopomus > Brachyhypopomus gauderio. Next base: position 2,558,593 of record NC_135226.1, read on the forward strand.
GGCCTCTCTCAAACCTGGACCGCTCACCGGGTGACTGGCAAACCCTGGTAGGACAGACAGAAACTTTCTCCTCTCTGCGTTTGCCACCACGCTGACGTCCCTTCTTATGGGCCGTGGGTTCACACCAAGAGATCAGCTCTGGGTGTTCTGTCTGTTCCTCCATTCTGATCTCGCCGTGGACCCAAGGACGTCCCAGTGCACTGCTGCACCAGGAAGGTCGACTCTCGCGCTGTCCCGGGTTCTCACGGCAATGACCTTCCTATCACATGGAGAGTCAGTGAAATATCAATAAAATATGAAAGATTCACAAGGGCAAGTTTAGACTCATTACTATGATTAGGGAGGTAACAGACAAAAGACATATAGCTGAACACTGGTACGAACACTACTCAAAATTTGTAAACCATAATTGAGGACTTAAAATGAAGACACTTACAATGAAGACACTTACAATGAAGACACTGTTCTGCAGGAATTCACACTTTTCTGTTTGCCCATCACAGATCAAGTTAAGAACAGCTACTACATTGGCCTGGATGGGTCACTGCGATTGGTCCTGGCGAATGGGATGGAGGTGTGTCTACACACGGAGCCCCACCTTCTGTCAGGCACCGTCAACCCCACGGTCAGTAAGAGGAACGTCACCCTGCCCATCGACAACGGCCTCAACCTAGTGGAGTGGAGACAGCGCAGAGAGCAGGCGCGGGGACAAATAACCGTCTACGGACGCCGGCTGAGGGTGAGACACGCCTCCATCTACACACAGCCACGCCCACATCCACACACAGCCACGCCCACATCCACACACAGCCATGCCCACATCCACACCCAGCCACGCCCACATCCACACATCTACACATACACATAGCCACACCTACCCATCCAGACACACATACACACACAGACACGCCCACGCATCCTCACACACACACATCTACACATACACACAGACACACACACACATCCACACACACAGCCACACCCACATATCCACACCCCCACCCACAGAACCTGCCCACTTATACAGACAAAAAGTGATACAGAGACACACGTGTACACAGACATGCCCACACACCCACACACATACACGCTTATACATAGGCACACACAAACACATACCAGCACACTCCTAGACATTCCCACACACACACATCCTGACACACTCCCAAAGACATGTTTACAAACACATACACCTGCACACACACACACACACATCCTGATACACTCCTAGACATTCCCACACACACACATCCCGATACACTCCCAATCGAAAACATGCCCACACACACATATGCCTGCACTCACACACACATCCCGACACACTCCTAGACATTCCCACACACACACACATCCTGACACACTCCCAAAGACATGCACACACACACACACACACACACACACACACACACACACACACACACACACACACACACACACACACATCCCAACACACTCCCAATCAAAGACACACACACACACACACATATATCCTGACACACTCCCAAAGACACACACACACACACACACACATACCCTGACACACTCCCAATCAAACACACACACACACACACATCCTGACACACTCCCAATCAAAGACACACACACACACACACACACACACATCCTGACACACTCCCAATCAAAGACACACACACACACACACACACACACACACACACACATCCTGACACACTCCCAATCAAAGACACACACAGTCCCACATGCAGATGCCCAAATTGTCTCCTATTTCTATTCTACATGTGAGTGATGTTTTTATTACTTATTTAGTATTTAGTTATTTAGTACTGTATTTAGTACTACCATACCTGAACCTGCAGTTTACATAACTTAATAAATATTTTGAACTCTTTAAGCACACCTCTACATACTGCATTAGTAGTGAATGATTAACACAGTATATCATTTTGACGTGTCTTTGCACTCTGAAGGAACAGACAATAGGTATCGTCTGAATTCCATTAATATGTGAAACGTGAAATCACTGTCAGTATGACTGAATGTAATTAAATAACAAAAAAAACATTTCTTAGGATGAGACAAACATAAAAACATCAAAGCTGTCTTTGTGTCATTTAAATGTCATTTATATATAATTTATATGTCATTCATTTTAACTTTTGAGCACTGGAGGAGAACAATGCAATAACAATATTATTGGTAGAGAGGTGAGGTGTTATTGGTAGAGAAGTGAGGTGTTATTGGTAGAGAGGTGAGGTGTTATTGGTAGAGAGGTGAGGTGTTATTGGTAGAGAGGTGAGGTGTTATTAGTAGAGAGGTGAGGTGTTATTGGTAGAGAGGTGAGGTGTTATTGGTAGAGAGGTGAGGTGTTATTGGTAGAGAAGTGAGGTGTTATTAGTAGAGAGGTGAGGTGTTATTGGTAGAGAGGTGAGGTGTTATTAGTAGAGAGGTGAGGTGTTATTAGTAGAGAGGTGAGGTGTTATTGGTAGAGAGGTGAGGTGTTATTAGTAGAGAGGTGAGGTGTTATTGGTAGAGAGGTGAGGTGTTATTAGTAGAGAGGTGAGGTGTTATTGGTAGAGAGGTGAGGTGTTATTAGTAGAGAGTTGAGGTGTTATTGGTAGAGAGGTGAGGTGTTATTAGTAGAGAGGTGAGGTGTTATTGGTAGAGAGGTGAGGTGTTATTGGTAGAGAGGTGAGGTCATTAGTAGAGAGGTGAGGTGTTATTGGTAGAGAGGTGAGGTCATTAGTAGAGAGGTGAGGTCATTAGTAGAGAGGTGAGGTCATTAGTAGAGAGGTGAGGTGTTATTGGTAGAGAGGTGAGGTGTTATTGGTAGAGAGGTGAGGTGTTATTGGTAGAGAGGTGAGGTGTTATTAGTAGAGAGGTGAGGTGTTATTGGTAGAGAGGTGAGGTGTTATTAGTAGAGAGGTGAGGTGTTATTGGTAGAGAGGTGAGGTGTTATTGGTAGAGAGGTGAGGTGTTATTGGTAGAGAGGTGAGGTGTTATTAGTAGAGAGGTGAGGTGTTATTGGTAGAGAGGTGAGGTGTTATTGGTAGAGAGGTGAGGTCATTAGTAGAGAGGTGAGGTGTTATTGGTAGAGAGGTGAGGTCATTAGTAGAGAGGTGAGGTCATTAGTAGAGAGGTGAGGTCATTAGTAGAGAGGTGAGGTTATTAGTAGAGAGGTGAGGTGTTATTAGTAGAGAGGTGAGGTGTTATTGGTAGAGAGGTGAGGTGTTATTAGTAGAGAGGTGAGGTGTTATTGGTAGAGAGGTGAGGTGTTATTAGTAGAGAGGTGAGGTGTTATTGGTAGAGAGGTGAGGTGTTATTGGTAGAGAGGTGAGGTGTTATTGGTAGAGAGGTGAGGTGTTATTAGTAGAGAGGTGAGGTGTTATTGGTAGAGAGGTGAGGTGTTATTGGTAGAGAGGTGAGGTCATTAGTAGAGAGGTGAGGTCATTAGTAGAGAGGTGAGGTCATTAGTAGAGAGGTGAGGTTATTAGTAGAGAGGTGAGGTGTTATTGGTAGAGAGGTGAGGTGTTATTAGTAGAGAGGTGAGGTGTTATTGGTAGAGAGGTGAGGTGTTATTGGTAGAGAGGTGAGGTGTTATTGGTAGAGAGGTGAGGTGTTATTGGTAGAGAGGTGAGGTGTTATTGGTAGAGAGGTGAGGTGTTATTGGTAGAGAGGTGAGGTGTTATTGGTAGAGAGGTGAGGTGTTATTGGTAGAGAGGTGAGGTGTTATTAGTAGAGAGGTGAGGTGTTATTGGTAGAGAGGTGAGGTGTTATTGGTAGAGAGGTGAGGTGTTATTGGTAGAGAGGTGAGGTGTTATTGGTAGAGAGGTGAGGTGTTATTGGTAGAGAGGTGAGGTGTTATTAGTAGAGAGGTGAGGTGTTATTGGTAGAGAGGTGAGGTGTTATTGGTAGAGAGGTGAGGTGTTATTAGTAGAGAGGTGAGGTGTTATTGGTAGAGAGGTGAGGTGTTATTGGTAGAGAGGTGAGGTCATTAGTAGAGAGGTGAGGTGTTATTGGTAGAGAGGTGAGGTCATTAGTAGAGAGGTGAGGTCATTAGTAGAGAGGTGAGGTGTTATTAGTAGAGAGGTGAGGTCATTAGTAGAGAGGTGAGGTGTTATTAGTAGAGAGGTGAGGTGTTATTGGTAGAGAGGAGAGGTGTTATTGGTAGAGAGGTGAGGTGTTATTAGTAGAGAGGTGAGGTGTTATTGGTAGAGAGGTGAGGTGTTATTGGTAGAGAGGTGAGGTCATTAGTAGAGAGGTGAGGTGTTATTAGTAGAGAGGTGAGGTGTTATTGGTAGAGAGGTGAGGTGTTATTGGTAGAGAGGTGAGGTGTTATTAGTAGAGAGGTGAGGTCATTAGTAGAGAGGTGAGGTGTTATTGGTAGAGAGGTGAGGTGTTATTGGTAGAGAGGTGAGGTGTTATTGGTAGAGAGGTGAGGTGTTATTAGTAGAGAAGTGAGGTGTTATTGGTAGAGAGGTGAGGTGTTATTGGTAGAGAGGTGAGGTGTTAGTAGAGAGGTGAGGTCATTAGTAGAGAGGTGAGGTGTCATTAGTAGAGAGGTGAGGTGTTATTGGTAGAGAGGTGAGGTTATTGGTAGAGAGGTGAGGTGTTATTGGTAGAGAGGTGAGGTGTTATTGGTAGAGAGGTGAGGTGTTATTAGTAGAGAGGTGAGGTTATTGGTAGAGAGTTGAGGTGTTATTGGTAGAGAGGTGAGGTGTTATTGGTAGAGAGGTGAGGTGTTATTAGTAGAGAGGTGAGGTGTTATTGGTAGAGAAGTGAGGTGTTATTGGTAGAGAGGTGAGGTGTTATTGGTAGAGAAGTGAGGTGTTATTGGTAGAGAGGTGAGGTGTTATTGGTAGAGAGGTGAGGTGTTATTGGTAGAGAGGTGAGGTGTTATTAGTAGAGAGGTGAGGTGTTATTAGTAGAGAGGTGAGGTGTTATTGGTAGAGAGGTGAGGTTATTGGTAGAGAGTTGAGGTGTTATTGGTAGAGAGCAGAGGTGGGGACTCGAGTCACATGACTTGGACTCGAGTCAGACTCGAGTCATTAATATTAAGACTTTTGACTTGACTTGAAAAAATATTCAGAGACTTAGACTTGACTTGGACTTTTACACCAATAACTTGGGACTTGAATTGGACTTGAACCTGTTTACTTGCAAAGACTTGATTTTTTTTTACCCCAAATCTAAATTTTAAAACGCATATTAATATTTATAAAGTGCGCCCCATTCATTTCATTTCCGTCCTTCTGACGCAGACCAGTCCTCTGCTTTTCCACACTCTGTACGTGTGTGTGTGCATGGGCTGCAGCACAACCAATCAAATGGGGGGTTGGCGAACGTAAATTTTTACCGGGCGGGGTGTAAAATGGACACAAATTAAGTATTATATCGCGATCGATCGATCGCCAGTGGTTGGTGCCAGAGCGAACTAGTAACTCATTGAATCATAGATGTGGATCAGAGGTAAATAAACTAGATTTTTTTCCGGCGTGAGATATTCGGATATTCGGTGTGGCGTGAGAGCGTGTGAAGACGGTCAAATGCGTGTGTCTCACGCTCAATGCGTGAGAGTTGGCATCCCTGGGTTCTGTATCTGAACTCGGGGAAGAGAGCCTCTCTCTGTCACCATCATAATATCCAGTTCTATCCCAGCATGGATTGTGTATTTGAAGACATCTACGTCGAGAAAAAAAATATATTGACAAAAGTGGAGCGAGTTTTCAGCTATGGGGACATCATTCATCGTGCACAAATGACATACATACTTTTGGCCAGCAAATGCAATGCAGAATAGTTTACTGAAATGTCTAAAGTTGCAGATTCCTGTTAATTGTTCAGTTCTTATATTTGTTTGTCTTGTGTCACTCACACATGTTCTCCAAGAAACCAGATAAGAGAAGAGAGGGAAAATGCTGTTATGGTTCTTTGTATTGTACTGTGAAAATATCAGCACTTTTTATTTGAACATGGAGTTCTACTTATGACTTTTTCACAGAATATTTATTTCTGGAAAATTGTAGTTTAAAGTATGAATATTTTTGCAGCTAAGTTTAACAAATTGAACTGTGCAATAAAGAGGTGTAATTTTAATTTTTTTTTATACTTCGTGTTTTCAGTTGCACATGTTTTATCAAGATTTGAGGAGAATACAGATTTAAAAAAGAACGCATGTCTATTATTTACATTTAAAATATACCTGCAACATTGGTAAAAAAAAAAAAAGACTCGAAAGGACTTGAAATTCCAAGTTTCAGACTTGGGACTTGACTTGATTATTGCCTGTCTTGACTCGAGACTTGACTTGACTTGAGTGTCTTTGCTTGAGACTTGACTCGGGACTTGAGGTATAAAGACTTGGACTTACTTGAGACTTGCAAAACACTGACTTGGTCCCACCTCTGGTAGAGAGGTGAGGTGTTATTAGTAGAGAGGTGAGGTGTTATTGGTAGAGAAGTGAGGTGTTATTGGTAGAGAGGTGAGGTGTTATTGGTAGAGAGGTGAGGTCATTAGTAGAGAGGTGAGGTTATTAGTAGAGAGGTGAGGTTATTGGTAGAGAGGTGAGGTGTTATTGGTAGAGAGGTGAGGTGTTATTAGTAGAGAGGTGAGGTGTTATTGGTAGAGAGGTGAGGTGTTATTGGTAGAGAGGTGAGGTGTTATTAGTAGAGAGGTGAGGTGTTATTGGTAGAGAGGTGAGGTGTTATTGGTAGAGAGGTGAGGTGTTATTGGTAGAGAGGTGAGGTGTTATTGGTAGAGAGGTGAGGTGTTATTGGTAGAGAGGTGAGGTTATTAGTAGAGAGGTGAGGTTATTGGTAGAGAGGTGAGGTGTTATTGGTAGAGAGGTGAGGTGTTATTAGTAGAGAGGTGAGGTGTTATTGGTAGAGAGGTGAGGTGTTATTGGTAGAGAGGTGAGGTGTTATTGGTAGAGAGGTGAGGTCATTAGTAGAGAGGTGAGGTGTTATTGGTAGAGAGGTGAGGTGTTATTGGTAGAGAGGTGAGGTGTTATTGGTAGAGAGGTGAGGTGTTATTGGTAGAGAGGTGAGGTGTTATTAGTAGAGAGGTGAGGTGTTATTAGTAGAGAGTTGAGGTGTTATTGGTAGAGAGGTGAGGTGTTATTGGTAGAGAGGTGAGGTGTTATTGGTAGAGAGGTGAGGTCATTAGTAGAGAGGTGAGGTGTTATTAGTAGAGAGGTGAGGTTATTGGTAGAGAGGTGAGGTGTTATTGGTAGAGAGGTGAGGTGTTATTAGTAGAGAGTTGAGGTGTTATTAGTAGAGAGTTGAGGTGTTATTGGTAGAGAGGTGAGGTGTTATTGGTAGAGAGGTGAGGTCATTAGTAGAGAGGTGAGGTGTTATTGGTAGAGAGGTGAGGTGTTATTAGTAGAGAGGTGAGGTTATTGGTAGAGAGGTGAGGTGTTATTGGTAGAGAGGTGAGGTGTTATTAGTAGAGAGGTGAGGTCATTAGTAGAGAGGTGAGGTGTTATTGGTAGAGAGGTGAGGTGTTATTAGTAGAGAGGTGAGGTGTTATTGGTAGAGAGGTGAGGTGTTATTGGTAGAGAGGTGAGGTTATTGGTAGAGAGTTGAGGTCATTAGTAGAGAGGTGAGGTGTTATTGGTAGAGAGGTGAGGTCATTAGTAGAGATGTGAGGTTATTGGTAGAGAGGTGAGATGTTATTAGTAGAGAGGTGAGGTGTTATTAGTAGAGAGGTGAGGTGTTATTGGTAGAGAGGTGAGGTGTTATTGGTAGAGAGGTGAGGTTATTGGTAAAGAGGTGAGGTGTTATTGGTAGAGAGGTGAGGTTATTTAGGAGGTGGGGTTAGGGTTAGGGGTTTAGGGGTTAGGGGGTTAGGGGTTAGGGGTTAGGGTTCAACTTAAGTTCCTTTATCATCTAGTGTGTCTCTGCTCCTCTTCCTGATCCAGTGTGAACAAATGTGAACATGCTGGGTTTTTCAGTATGGTTTAATCTTTGTTAGCAGCACGCACACCCACACACCCACACACACACACACACACCCACACACACACACACACACCCACACCCACACATCCACACACACACTCACATACACACACACCCACACACACACACCCACACACTCCCACACACACACTCCCACACACACACATGCACACCCACACATGCACACCCACACACACCCACACACCCACACATCCACACACACTCACATACACACACACCCACACACACACACACCCACACATCCACACACTCCCACACACACACACGCACACCCACACACAAACACACACAAACACACACACACACCCACACACACACACGTTGTTTCAGGGGCAGTCTCAGCATCGCCTCTGCAGCAGTGATATGAGCCTGTTGTCATGGCAACTCCACACCGATAGGAGAGCTCATGACTTATGCTACCTGGGTATGGCAATTCTGCCTCTCACCATGACAACGTGGCCACCTATCCGCCCCGGGGCTTTTTGTGTGTATACGGGGGAAATTCATCTCTCCTGTGCACTGTGGGGAGCACCTGAAAGCCCTGGGATTGTTTTGATGTGTATTTATTCCAACAGTGTCCTGCACTGCCTCTAAATCCGTGCTTGTTTGCTCAAGGAAGCAAAAAACAGCACTGAACAAATAGGATTACAGTTCTGAGAGAGGGGGGGGGGGGGGGGACAAGGAGCTAAGATTGGATTTGCAAAACAAAACTTCAACATAGACCCTTGCAAATGTTGTAAAAGTTTTAAATTATTGATGTTGACGTATGTTAAGAGTTTTTTATATCAACATTGTTTTTGGTTATTTTTTTATCATAGAATATGCAATAAGAACCCTTTTCTGATTAGTCCAGGAGTTGAGCAGATTCCTGTCTGTATCTGTACTATGTGAAATGTGTGTTCAGGTCTGCTAATGTAGTGTTTTAATCAGCTCTTCTTTTCTCTAAGGTTTCTCTTAACCTAACCCTTAACCCCTAACCCTTAACCCCTAGGTTACTCACCTTCCCCAAGTTTTGGTCTTACTGCTATGTGGAAGTCCATTACTGACTCATCCATGTTTTGGGGAAATCACATTATTCAGTATTGCATGCTGCTAATTCCAAGACCCATTTAATTGGACTCACACTGGTTAGGGGTTAACGTTAAGGCTAGGGATTAGGGGTTAGGGTTAAGGATAGGGGTTAGAGTTAAGGCTAGGGGATAGGGATTAGGGTTAAGGCTAGGGGATAGGGATTAGGGTTAAGACTAGGGGATAGGGATTAGCATTACCCGAACCCTAACCCTTGGAGTCACACCGGTTTCAGTCTTTCCTGTAGGATAATCAGCCTACAGTTGTCTTGTTCATGACAGGGCATGTATCCCCTCGCCCTGCCTCCCCAGATGGGAATTTTCCTATTCATGAGCTTCTTGCCTTTAATGTCAAATAATCCTCTCAGTTAGGTGTAAGTGACATTAATGATATGATGTAATTTTCCATATCAATGGAGTTCCCAGCACACTTGTGAGCCGTGATAGGTTTGTCTTGTTTCTCCCAGCATGCTTCAGTGCTGTTGAATGGTGCCAGCAGTTCCACGCAACGTCTTTAAGACCGTGGTGCGCCCCCTGCTGGACGGGCACTGGTACACCCAGAGTGATCTCCCAGCTTTAATCAGAGCTTGGACATGTTGGTTAAAGTGACATGTTACTAAACATAATAATTACAAAAGTAGAGTTACTCGTTACAGTTTGGTCTAGGCTGTGAATCGTAACGGCAAATGAAGGCTAATAATAATGTAAACAACATATATTTATTTATCACAAATAAATGTATGTTGTTTATATTGTTATTAGCATTTGTTAAGTGTGAAACATAGTTTTTTAAGGGGGTGGGGGTGAATTACAGGAAAAGACAGAGGCCAAAATAACAACCAAAACACAAATGAAGCAAACCAATGAAAACAAACAAATAAAAACAAAATACCACTGTCTAGCCAATGAGAAAAGCAAAACCCAAATGGAAATGAAATGGAGTTTCTCACTATCCAACATTTTTACTACCCAACTACACTGTAAGAATATTATATATCAGAATTGCCAGCTTCCATGTCACTAGATCCTTTTTAATTAGCACTGCTGCTCTAAATCAATCCCTAATTAGACTCTAATTAGTATATGTTCCCTATCTTCACTTGGTTGTTTTAGTCAGTCAAAAAATCTTTTTTGTTTGGTGAAGAGTTCATAATTATTAAGCACAGCTTACAAATGAGCAAAACAAAGATCTTATAGCAGAGGAAAAAAGAATATAGTGAAAGAAAATACCTCAAAATACCTCAACACTGGAGATATCCAAGTGAAATCAAGGTGATCATCACACAGTGAAGAGGCTTAGGTAGGAAAAAGTGTGTAGAACACACATTTTGTAATCTTAAAGCTCAGGATCTCCAAAAAATCAAAAGGCAAAGCAGCAAAAACACCTACGTCAACCAGGAAGAACACCTACTTCAACCAGGAAGAACATATATGTCAAACAGGAAATACACATACGTCAACCAGGAAGAACACCTACTTCAACCAGTATGAACATATATGTCAAACAGGAAATACACATACGTCAACCAGGAAGAACACCTACTTCAACCAGTATGAACATATATGTCAAACAGGAAATGCACCTACATCAACCAGTATGAACATATATGTCAAACAGGAAATACACATACATCAACCAGTATGAACATATATGTCAAACAGGAAATACACATACGTCAACCAGGAAGAACACATATGTCAAAAAGGAAGACAACCTATGTCAACCAGCAAGAACATATGTGAAGCCTGTAGATTTGGGCCAATAAAGAAAACAACTCGATACAGCAAAAGTGTCCAAAAATGAAAACAATGCTCCCAAGAAATTATGATACAATGAGCTAAAAAAATAAATTAAGACTAACTTTTCTAAAGTTAAACTTTTCTAAATTTTTCCAATAAGTGCCCTGGGTTTAAGATCTCTGAATCTCCAGTTTGCTTTAAATGTGTTGTCATCAAGCTGTGTAAATTTCTACAATTTGAGCTAAATGTATTGTGATGATAATTCATAATTCTATGTTTTTAATAAATTGGGAATAGGCTCTGTAAATTAGTATTTATCAGCTGCTGGAATTGACCACAGCTGGCTTGCAAAGCTCCTAAGTAGGAATCATTTTTCCTTCTGTTTCTGACCTTCATGTGACATGTAGATGAACCTCCATGAAGGTGACTCTGTTCTCTGATCTCAGCATGTGGTCAGTAGGCTGTTACCTATTAGAAAAGAGATGCTACTCAGTTTGACAGGTCATTCCAGTCTTGCAGTAAGTCTTTGTCTGTAGGCTACCCCAGCTTCACCCCAAAGTTTCAAATGAGGCAGTGATCTTTTCTTAAAGGCATCGCAATCAATCGATGATAATTTCTTATCTTTCTTGCTCTGAGGTCGACTCCCACCTATTCCGTCAGCCTGAAGTTGCCCACGTGTTTAAATAAATACGGAAATTAATCTATATACCACTACCTACTGTAACGCTTTGCACGTTGTGGACCGAGGAGACGGACACAATCGCTGAGGAGAGCGAGATTTATTAAAGGGGAATCGTGAAGGCCGACATGAGTCAAACCAGAAGGGCAATCAGAACAAGAAACATAACCAACACGAAGCGACATACTAAAAACAGAACTCAAAGACAAACCGTAACACTGAAACATGAATGGACACGGGGCAGGATCAAAGAACAACTTGAACAAAGCGAATACATACAACAATGAACTGCGACGCACAAGACCAGGATTAAATTGACAAGGGCAAATGAGCAACACATGAAAACTAACGAGAGGGCAGAGTTACAAAACACAAGGAGGGACTAGGAAACGTACACGGCTAACAAAACAGAACGTGACTGTTTGACAGGTGGAGGAGGGGCTAATCGTAACATCTAGTCTCTGTCCTCTATGGTGCTCTACAACTGTCTCACTCCAGGTGTAATCTAGACATCTCCAGTGATTGACTCACTCAGATATTGAAGCATCAGTTTTTTTTAATTAATCTTCCGCTGTGTTTCTCTATGGCAGGTTCACAACAGAAACCTGTTGTCAATGGACTTTGACCGCATTACCCGAACTGAGAAAGTCTACGATGACCACAGGAAATTTACGCTAAGAATCCACTACGACCATGCGGGCAGACCCACACTGTGGGCACCAAGCAGTCGGCTTAACGGAGTCAACGTGACTTACTCCCCTGGGGGGCATGTCGCTGGCATTCAGAGAGGCACCATGTCAATTCGAATGGAATATGACCAAAATGGAAGAATCACTTCACAGATATTTGCAGATGGAAAGTCATGGAGCTACACCTACCTGGAAAAGGTAAATAACTCTGGACTCTATAGTATTGCATAAAGAAAATGACCATACTGAATATTGAGTATGTTTAACCTGTTTCTGTTCCTGGGCTTTGTCATTACGTTTCTGCCAGCAGTAGTTAAGAGTTAGGGTTAGGGTTGGGGGGGTTAGGGTTGGGCATTAGGGTTGGGGTTAGGGTTGGGGGGGTTAGGGTTTAGGGTAAGTACTCTACTTACAGTATTGTTATTGTCCACAGCTTGACAGTAGAGTTATGCCCAAAACAGTCCCGTTAGGAATTAAATGTCGCTTTGTCGCTAATTAGAAAGAGAAAGAAGATCTTGAGTCTGCGATTTCACTTTTTATATAAAATATGCATCCTGTTAGTGTTAAACTGCCTCTAGTCCTGCCTTTGTAAGATTTGAATATAAATCTTAAAAGAATTTAGATTTTTCTGACTGGATACTGCTTTGTTTAGAATATAAATGAAAACGTTTTTTCCCACTGAAATATGCACACTAGGACATTCACCTGCTAGGGCAGGGGGCAGAGGGCAGAGGGCAGGGTGTTTCATTACCCTTTAATCTTTACTCATTGACCCTTTAATCAGAAGTTGTCTTAAAACGTTTCTTGGCCAGTGCTGCACTTCAATGTAAAGTAATTTATACATTTATACGTTTAAACGTTTAAATGTGTTTACTTTTATACGTGTGTACATTTATAAGTTTATACATTTACACGTTTATACCTTTATACATGTATATTCCCTGAAGTAAGTATGGCAGTCCATGGTTTGTTGTGCAGTCGTTTGTGTAGTGTGATGGGACTCCTGAGTCATTTCCACTGAGCAGAAAAACACTTTAACTTTGTGTGAGTTTTCTGGAATGTTCTGCAGTTATGATGCGTCACTGACTCCAGCACACTGGTGCTTCCTCATTCTCGCCCTGCTAGTCCATGGTGCTGATGCTGTATAGCCAGAGACAGTACATCTTCGAGTTTGACAAGAATGACCGTCTGTCGTCTGTCACCATGCCTAATGTGGCCCGACATACCCTGGAGACGACCCGCTCCATTGGTTACTATAGAAACACATACCGACCCCCTGAGGGCAACGCCACCGTGCTGCAGGACTACAGTGAGGACGGCCTGCTTCTGCAGACCCTACACCAGAGCACAGGACGCCGGGTCATGTATAAATACGGCAAGCTCTCCCGCCTGCTGGAGATTCTGTACGACACTACCCGCGTCATTTTCTCGTACGACGAGACCGCCGGCATGCTGAAGACGGTTGGCCTGCAGAACGAGGGCCTCACCTGCACCATCCGGTACCGACAGATAGGCCCACTCATCGACAGGCAGATCTTTCGCTTCGGTGAGGAAGGAATGGTCAACGCCCGCTTCGACTACAACTACGACAACAGCTTCCGAGTGACCAGCATGCAGGCCGTCATCAACGAGACGCCTCTGCCCATCGACCTGTACCGCTACGATGATGTGTCTGGCAAGACAGAGCAGTTCGGAAAGTTTGGCGTGATCTACTATGACATCAACCAGATCATAACAACCGCTGTCATGACCCACACGAAACACTTTGACGCCTACGGCCGCGTGAAGGAGGTGCAGTACGAGATCTTCCGCTCTCTCATGTTCTGGATGATGGTCCAGTACGACAGCATGGGGCGAGTGCTGGCCAAGGAGGTGAAGGTGGGACCTTACGCCAATACCACGCGATACACGTATGAGTACGACGCTGACGGCCAGCTCCAGGTGGTGTCCATGAATGACAAGCCTTTATGGCGCTACAGCTATGACCTGAACGGCAACCTGCACCTACTGAGCCCAGGCAGTAGCGCCCGGCTCACGCCGCTACGCTACGATATCCGGGACCGCATCACACGACTGGGAGATGTTCAGTACCGGCTGGATGAAGATGGGTTCCTACGACAAAGAGGCAATGACTTCTTTGAGTATAACTCCGCTGGCCTGCTGGTGCGAGCCTACAGCAAGGTGGGCGGGTGGAGTGTGACGTACCTGTACGACGGCCTCGGCCGCAGAGTTTCCAGCCGGACCAACCCGGGTCACCACCTGCAGTTCTTCTACGCCGACCTATCCAGTCCCACCAGAGTCACGCACCTGTACAACCACTCCAGCACAGAGATAACCTCCCTCTACTATGACCTGCAGGGCCACCTGTTCGCCATGGAGCTCAGCAGTGGTGACGAGTTCTACGTGGCTTGTGACAACAACGGCACACCGCTGGCTGTTTTCAGTGGTGCAGGCCTCATGATTAAACAGATTCTCTACACAGCCTTTGGAGAGGTCTACCTGGACTCAAACCCCAGCGTTCAGTTGGTGTTGGGCTACCAGGGTGGCCTCTATGAACCCCTCACCAAGCTGGTGAACATGGGGCGCAGGGACTACGACGTTCTGGCCGGCCGCTGGGCCACTCCTGACCACGACATCTGGAAACAGCTGAACAGCAACAACATTGTGCCCTTCAACCTGTATATGTTCAAGAACAATAACCCCCTGAGCAACAGCCATGAAACTAAGTGCTACATGACAGGTGAGTGGATTCTTGTTTAGCTTTCACCTTTAATGGCTATTGAGGTCATTTTATTTATTTCTAGATTTTATTTGACTGTGTATTACAGCCCTTTTAATTTTAATCTCCCAGGATGGAAACAGTCGAACAAAAAAACAATTAAATATGCAAACCGAAGCTATTTAATGGCTTTAATGAGGACGGCTGAATCATAAACAGTAAATGATGAAACATGAATGATGGAACAACTTAACCATAACCTAACACTATACTTTTGACTTTCAAAGTTTTTTACGCCATTCAAGAAGATTTCAAGAAGAATTGTTCAGAGTGGGGTCCAGGTCTCAATGTCTGACATTCAAAGAGATCACCAATTAGGGTTGTGGTTAGCATTTGCATTAGGGTATGGGTAGCCCTCTAGAATTGGGGTTAGGGTTTAAATTAACCCTAGTGGTTAGGTTGAAATACTTTAAATACAATGACAAGGGTGAATCCTATCCTAACCATAACTCTAGGTTAACCCTATCCTAATCCTAACTCTAAATTAATCCTAAACTAACTCTAGATTAAGTATAACCCTAACTTAACCCTAACCCTAGGTTAACCGTAACAGAGAGACTTATATTAGGTCAGACGTGGGCAATTAAATTTCCCCAAGGGGCAACATGATAAACTAGAATGGTTTTAGAAACCAGATTAATATACTTAACTCAGTTCTTCATTTGCAGTATCTCAGATCTTCAGATGCCTGTGCTGGTTCTACATCAGTCTAGATCTTGTATTTCTCTGTTTACTCTCGTAATAGAGATTCAAACTGTAATCCTTAAACGCAGCGGACTGTTCTCCACACACTAAGTACAATGATTGACTTTTGACTTCGCTACATAAATATTTAGAAGTCCATACCATGTTAAAACTGTATTCTGCAGTTTCTTTTTTACCACACCTGATGTTTGAGCTTTCTCTGACACATTTGAGTGAAGGTACATGAGCACAACGATCCGACACTTACATATTTAAAAACACAAACAAAACAGCTGCCTTCAAAATAAAAGCACTGCAGTTGAACGTCACGCACATATCACAGTGGAATACACAGCTGCCTTCAAAATAAAAGCAGTGCAGTTGTACTTCATGCACATATCACAGTGTAATAGGTGTCATAGTCGCACATTTACTTTTGACTTCTAATTTATCAGTGATCTCATACGGGCTGCTCTGACATAGTCAGAGGGCTAGATGTGATCCGCGGGGTGTACAATTCTAAGGTCTGTATTAGAGGGACTCATATATTAGAGAGACTGGTATATCAGTGAGACTCGTATATCAGAGAGACTCGTATATTTACAGAGACTCGTATATTTACAGGGACTTGTATATCAGAGAGATTCGTATATTTACAGGGACTCGTGTATCAGAGAGACTCGTATATTTACAGGGACTCAGAGAGATATCAGGGAGACTGAATAATGACTGTTCTTTGCTTAGACGTCTTGGAAGAAGACAAAAAAGTATTCAGGCTATTTGAGGTGTGGAACAGTTGCTTTAAACAACCTGATTAAAGTGGAAGTGAAAGATGTAGGTTTATGTCCTTACTGCCAGAGGGAAGGGATGATGAAATAACCCAAACTCTGACCCTAATTCTAACCCTAATCCTAACCCATTAGTAACTAAACCTAACCCTGGGCTTTGATTGTGGATGTGTGAAAGAATATTAACATTGTGTTCATGTCTTTTGGTGTATCACAAACATGAGTACACCCCTCACATTTCTGTAGATATTTAAGTATATCTTTTCATGGGACAAAACTGACAAAATGACACTTTGACACAATGAAAAAATATATATAACAGTGTAAATATATTCTTGCCTCAAAATAACTCAATATACAGCCATTAATGTCTAAACCACCAGCAACAAAAGTTCATCTCAGTGGCCACTAAACCCTAACTGATGCATGAGAAGGAATGAGAAACAGATTCTTACACAAGAACAGGTTCTTATCTTCCTAACCCCAACTCCAACCCTAACCCTAAATTAACCCTAACCCTAACCATAATCTTCACCTTGATGGATACTGTCGGTTTCTCCATTGCACCCTTTACTTGTGGGCTTTTCTGTGTCCTGTACCAGACTTGGGTAAAGGTGAACTATCAGGTGCCATAGTGAAGTAAAGATACACTGTGTGTTCTGTTGTTATAGTTGTTATAGTGATTTTATTGTCCATGACGAATGTTTTTGATGGAGTGGGAAAAATCACAAAAAAGTCCATTTGGTTCTAGTCAAGGTTCATTTTCTCTTTCCATCTTACAGTTTGAAAGCATTTGCGACCTTTGTAAACCAATATAAATACACAATTTTCTGATAATGGAAAGGGTGAAACTTTCAGCTCAGAAGACTGTATCAACTGTTTATTGCAACTGACCACAGGCTGTGAGCCAGGCCTGAAATGTCACATGATTATTTATTTATTCATTTTTGATGAGTTCAGGGCGCCTAGATCCCAGTCGTGTTATGCTGAACCTCATGTGCGTGTCACCATTGTTACTGTTCTTTCATTGCAGATGTGAACAGCTGGTTGGTCACATTTGGCTTTCAGCTGTACAATGTCATCCCGGGCTATCGCAAACCAGTCATGGACGCCATGGAGCCATCTTATGAGCTCGTCCACACCCAGATGAAGACGCAAGAATGGGACAGCACTAAGGTATGGGTAGCTGTCTCCTGGTCCTGGCTCCTGGTTCAGTCTCCTGGTCCTAGCACACACACGGCTGTACCAGAACGTTATGCTGTCACACACAGGTTCCCCCCACACGCAGGTTCTCCCCACACGCAGGTTCCCCCCACACGCAGGTTCCCCACACACACAAGTTCCCCCCACACGCAGGTTCTCCCCACACGCAGGTTCCCCCCACACGCAGGTTCTCCCCACACGCAGGTTCCCCCCACACACAGGTTCCCCCCACACGCAGGTTCTCCCCCCACACGCAGGTTCTCCCCCCACACGCAGGTTCTCCCCACACACAGGTTCCCCCCACACGCAGGTTCCCCCCACACGCAGGTTCCCCCCACACGCAGGTTCTCCCCACACGCAGGTTCCCCCCCCACACACAGGTTCCCCCTCGTGTGCAGGTTCCCCCTCACATACAGATGTTCATGCACAGTGCCAATTTCAACTCATCCTTCAGTTTCAACTTCAAACTTTAGTGATGGTAATTTGACCGTTTAATTTGCAGTTTCCCAGTGGAACCCACAGTAGTCAGTCCAAATCAGAAGCAAAGGTGGTCGCACTCTGCACCTGTTCCAGCACAGCCAATGGGATCAAAATAAAGAGCTTCCCGTCACTACTACACACCTCCCCCCCTCACTACTACACACTTTCCCCCCTCACTACTACAATCAATCAATCAATCAATCAAATTTTATTTATATAACGCTTTTTACAACAGTTGTTGTCACAAAGCAGCTTTACAAGTGTCGAGTCCTAGCCCCCAGTGAGCAAGCCAAGGGCGACAGTGGCAAGGAAAAACTCCCTAGTTTTTTGCATGAGGAAGAAACCTTGAGAGGAACCAAGACTCAGGGGGGGAACCCATCCTCCTCTGGCCGACACCGGTCACCATGACAACAACAACAACAATTTAGACAGAAAGAAGAGAAAGAAAATGAAAAATATGTAATAATGTCCATCATGATGTATGCATCCGGTTAGGCAGGAGGTGGCTGGCTCAGGATGGATCGCTGGTCTCCTCATCTCATTATTCCTCAAACAGGCGGGCAGCCATGTGGAGAAATGAAACAGGGAAAATTAGCTCTGTATGAGGACATATACAGGACAGGTAAAATTATAAACATTTCCGGAGTGTGGCAGCAACTCCGGCATTTAGTTAAATTATTACAGCCTAGCTAAAAAGGCAGAACCAGAAGGTAACATAGGCTTGGGGGTATTCTGAGACAATGGCATCCGTCCACTGCACTGTCAACAAACTTGAGTGACCACGAGCAGTGACAGGACGACAGCACCAGTGCCCCAGTCTACCATAAAACCCTTTGTCTATGAACCCCTGGATCTGTACTTTTATCTAAGGGGGATATTAATTATCAAACGCTAAACTAAATAAGTGGGTTTTCAACCTAGACTTAAAGATTGTGACTGTGTCGGAGTCCCGGACGCATTTAGGAAGATTATTCCAAAGCTGGGGGGCCTTACAAGAAAAGGCTCTTCCCCCTGCTGTTACCTTATTAATTTTTGGAACTAATAAAAGACCAGCACCCTGTGATCTTAGTGGGCGTGGGGGTTCGTAATAGGAAATAAGTTCCTGAAGGTACTCAGGAGCAAGCCCGTGCAATGCTTTATAAGTTAATAGAAGAATTTTAAAGTCAATACGGAATTTAACTGGGAGCCAATGCAGGGCTGATAGGACTGGACTGATATGCTGAAATTTTCTAGTTCTGGTCAGAACCCTGGCTGCGGCATTTTGAACTATTTGAAGTTTATTTAGATTCCTATTTGAACATCCTGACAGTAGTGCATTGCAGTAGTCTAATCTAGAGCTAACAAAGGCGTGCACCAATTTTTCCGCATCATCCTGTGATAATGCATTTCTTAATTTAGCAATGTTACGGAGATGTAGAAAAGCTATCCTAGTAGTATTATCTGTGTATTTATCAAATGATAGGTCAGAGTCGAGTATGACGCCTAGGTTTTTGGCTACTGTGCCAGGTGTAATGGGGTAGCCTGCGAGATTAAGCATTAGATCTGGAATTTTCTGTTTTGAGGCCTTAGGGCCCAGAAGAAGAACTTCTGTTTTGTCCTCATTAAGTTGGAGGAAGTTTAGAGACATCCAGCATTTAATATCTTTTACACAGGCCTCAATTTTTCTTAAACTGAGTTTGTCATCAGGTTTGGCTGATATGTAAAGTTGAGTGTCATCTGCATAGCAGTGAAAATTGACACCATGTTTGTTTATAACTGTGCCCAATGGTAGCATATATAATGTAAATAATAGTGGTCCTAGAATGGAGCCTTGCGGGATCCCATATTTAACTTTTGTACGTTTGGATGGAATATTATTGAGCTCTACAAACTGATAGCGATTTGTTAAGTAAGAATGAAACCATGAAAGGGCTGTGCCAGAGACTCCAACCTAGCGTTCTAACCTTTCTAGCAAGATCCTATGATCAATTGTGTCGAAAGCTGCACTAAGATCAAGAAGCACTAACAGCGATACATAACCTTGATCTGAAGCAAGGAGGAGGTCATTTGTTACTTTAACTAATGCTGTTTCAGTACTGTGATGGGGCCTAAAACCAGATTGGAACTTTTCAAATATGTGATGCCTATGCAGATATAGGCATAATTGCTGGGCAACAGCTTTTTCTATGATCTTAGATATAAATGATGTGTTTGAAATGGGTCTATAATTAGATAGTACAGTAGGATCAAGATTTGGTTTCTTAATCAGAGGTTTAATAACTGCTAATTTACATGATTTGGGCATGTGACCTATTGTAATGGATGAGTTAACTATAGTTAGAAGAGGTTCAGTTACCGCTGGTAATACCTCTTTTAATAACTTTGATGGAACAGAGTCTAGTGTGCAGGTAGCACAATTTAAGGAAGAAATTATTTTCTCTAATTCTGATTGTGGGAGTGGATGAAAAGCATCAAGTTTTTCTCCCAGTATGCGATTTAAATCGATGTCAACCAACTACACACTTTCCCCCCTCACTACTACACACTTTCCCCCTCACTACTACACACTTTCCCCCCTCACTACTACACACTTTCCCCCCTCACTACTACACACCTTCCCCCTCACTACTACACACCTCCCCCCTCACTACTACACACTTTCCCCCTCACTACTACACACTTTCCCCCCTCACTACTACACACCTTCCCCCTCACTACTACACACTTTCCCCCCTCACTACTACACACCTTCCCCCTCACTACTACACACCTCCCCCCTCACTACTACACACTTTCCCCCCTCACTACTACACACTTTCCCCCCTCACTACTACACACCTTCCCCCTCACTACTACACACCTCCCCCTCACTACTACACACCTCCCCCCACACTACTACACACTTTCCCCCCTCACTACTACACACTTTCCCCCCTCACTACTACACACCTTCCCCCTCACTACTACACACTTTCCCCCCTCACTACTACACACCTCCCCCCTCACTACTACACACCTCCCCCCTCACTACTACACACTTTCCCCCCTCACTACTACACACCTTCCCCCCTCACTACTACACACCTTCCCCCTAACTACTACACACTTTCCCCCCTCACTACTACACACCTCCCCCCTCACTACTACACACCTCCCCCCTCACTACTACACACCTTCCCCCCTCACTACTACACACTTTCCCCCCTCACTACTACACACCTTCCCCCTCACTACTACACACCTCCCCCCTCACTACTACACACTTTCCCCCTCACTACTACACACTTTCCCCCCTCACTACTACACACCTTCCCCCTCACTACTACACACCTTCCCCCTCACTACTACACACCTTCCCCCTTACTACTACACACCTTCCCCCTCACTACTACACACCTTCCCCCCTCACTACTACACACCTTCCCCCCTCACTACTACACACCTTCCCCCCTCACTACTACACACTTTCCCCCCTCACTACTACACACCTCCCCCCCTCACTACTACACACCTCCCCCCACACTACTACACACTTTCCCCCCTCACTACTACACACCTCCCCCCTCACTACTACACACCTCCCCCCTCACTACTACACACCTTCCCCCCTCACTACTACACACCTTCCCCCTTACTACTACACACCTTCCCCCTTACTACTACACACCTTCCCCCCTCACTACTACACACCTTCCCCCCTCACTACTACACACTTTCCCCCCTCACTACTACACACCTCCCCCCCTCACTACTACACACCTCCCCCCACACTACTACACACTTTCCCCCCTCACTACTACACACCTTCCCCCCTCACTACTACACACCTCCCCCCCTCAATAATACTTCCCCCCACTCATTCTCTCCTTCCTCTTTCTCTCTCTGTAATGCTCAGGTGATTATTAATGCGTTATGTCTTGTTTAAGGCACCTTATTAAACCCTAAACCTAAACAATTGTGGAGCTCCTTTCCTGTCTTCATGAATCAGGTTCAAGTCCAGGTTCAGGTTCAGGTTGCTTTGAGAGTCGCTCACATCCCACAGGCACTGATGGCTGTGTTGTTTCTTAACACCATCCTGCCCTCTTCAGACATCGCTTTCATAGCAATGTGGCTCACAATAAGAAAGAGCCATTCAAATGTAAATGTCTGCTGGTCTGGTTGAAGGTGAAATGTGAATGGCTTTTATTTAGTCTGTCAGAAATGTGAAGTGGAATGGCCAGAAGCCCTAACCCATCTTGTGTGGATGCACCATAATAGTCAGCTGACTGAAGACACAAGCTGAATGGGTTCAGTTATCAGATCTTTAATGTGATGCAGTGGAACTGTTTGTGAAGTCAACAGCCAGACAACATCTTCATGGAAAAAAAACTAAAAAGAGTATTTTAAACCTGAAGCCTTGTGTGGCGTATTCTGAACCCAGCAGACACGTTTTCGGTGTTGGGTGTTGGGTGTTGGGTGCTTTATGGGGTATTAAATGCTTCGCACACTCTGGAAGACGTTTCTCCTTCTCAGTTGCTTAAAAACATTAACTAGAACCCAAAACATTTAGTAATAGACAAATAGATTTTTCCATGTGTGTCCAGACATATGCCTGAATTTTTGTCAGTAAAAGAAACTTTTATGACTTTTATGAAAAGTTGAAAGTAACATGATGACACGTCAGATCTGTTGGTTCTGCTCATCTGGACACACTGAGTCAGTGTCGTAGGGAAGGTTGTGTGGGACAGACAAAGACCCAGACACCCTGACTCTGCTTACACACAGACCTACTGGGGTCCTCTCCTCTCTACACTACACACAGACCTACTGGGGTCCTCTCCTCTCTACACTACACACAGACCTACTGGGGTCCTCTCCTCTCTACACTACACACAGACCTACTGGGGTCCTCTCCTCTCTACACTACACACAGACCTACTGGGGTCCTCTCCTCTCTACACTACACACACAGACCTACTGGGGTCCTCTCCTCTCTACACTACACACACAGACCTACTGGGGTCCTCTCCTCTCTACACTACACACAGACCTACTGGGGTCCTCTCCTCTCTACACTACACACAGACCTACTGGGGTCCTCTCTTCTCTACACTACACACACAGACCTACTGGGGTCCTCTCCTCTCTACACTACACACAGACCTACTGGGGTCCTCTCCTCTCTACACTACACACACAGACCTACTGGGGTCCTCTCCTCTCTACACTCCACACACAGACCTACTGGGGTCCTCTCCTCTCTACACTACACACACAGACCTACTGGGGTCCTCTCCTCTCTACACTACACACACAGACCTACTGGGGTCCTATTTCCTGTTCTCTGTTTGCTAAAGTCAAGTATTATACTCTTCTACTGTGCATCAGGTGTACAGGAGCTGCCGGATGTAGTGTTTCTGGGTCTGTAGCTTTGCAACATGGTTATTCATAAATCAGCACAACCCCACTGACAACTATTATTTCCCTTTTTATTATGAGGAAGTAAATTATTCTAATTGCTGTCAAATTGCTTTTGGCCATATAATTATGGGGTCATTTATGGGCTTTTAAAGCAGTTGCGTTAAAAAATCTTCTAATGGCCTCTGCATCCCTGCCCAGCCCTCGAGATATTGTCAACGCCACACAAGGACTCACTGGCTATAGGCTGCATAGGCACTGAGTAACACAGTATTAATAGTAATACAGTAGTAATAGTAACAAAGCAATAAATAATAGTAATAATAATAAATATAGCCGCAAGCGGCAATTGGCGAGTTCACACACGAATAGGCATCTTGGCCTCAATAGGCAAAAAGAAACCCAAAAGGTCCTTTAGATCCAAAAGTGAATAGAAGCTGTTTGAGTGGAAAAAATGCATAAATAAATCAATGTGAAAAAACATTTAATTCAACTGAGGCACTAGAGGCCCAAAAGGATAAAAAATAATGTGTATTGGGAAATTGAGTCAGATCAAAAAACTAAATCACATGCTGAGATCAGCTTTGTTTGTGTTTGTTAGTTTTCAGTCAGTTTCGGAATTTGGCCACTAGATGGAGCCCAAGTACTACCATACTGATATAATAGTGACAAAAAAGACATTTTAGTGAATTAAAAGGTTTATTTCTGGTCAGGTAGTACACTTTTTGTTATGAGATGTCATTTCAAAGTTAATTATCTCATTGATCTTAATCATACAAGACCCATTACTTGTCTGTATTCTGCATAACAGGAATACAGCATGAGTTTATATGATTTCTTAGGTTTTTAGATACTGTAGCGCCCCCGACAGGCCAATTTGAAGCAAACTTGGCATACCTCACAAGGACCTCAGGCTATAAAAGCCTTTCAAATGGGGAGTTGATTGCATACATGGTTTATGAGTTATAGCAATATAGGTCATATATGGCATGGCCAGAAGGATATTATGGAAAAATGGACCTACCTGAAAATTAAAAAATCCAACATTTTTTAAATCAGTTTTTACCTACAGAGTCTACAGATTATGCTCATACCAATTTTGCCATAATTGGATAAAATTCCTAGGACTAGTTCGTAAAGAGCTATTTTCAAACAATTGATGAATGTGACAAAACTATGCATTTGTTAATAGGACTTGTAATGGCAAAGTTGTCAGGTGTACTGCAAGGAATCAAAAGAATCAAGTTGCATGTTCCTAAGTGAAAATTTGGAGGAGTTATGCATGATTTTCACAAATAGCGCCACCTACTGGTTAAATGTTTCAAAACTGCACAGCATGACACCTGGTCTTGAGATATGCACAGTGGTTTCATGTTGAACCTACGTGTTCACACTACGTGTGTGAACCCTAATAATACAGTAATAGTAATAATAGTAACACAGTAATAATAGTAACACAGACCTGATTGTGTTATTGCACATATGAAATGCTTTTTTGCTTGCACAACATATTAACAAACCCCAACTGCTCACAATCTGTAAATTCATTTGAGGTTTCAGGAGCAAGCTAACTTGAATTTGAAAATGAGGAATAATCTAGGGTTAGGTAAAACCTAGGGTTACGGATAATCTAGGGTTAGGGTTAATACGGGGTTAGGGTTCATTTAAGGTTAGGGTTAGGGTTACATACATAAACTTACATACATATACATACACACTTGTACATACTCAAACAGACACATACATACACACTCGTACATACTCAAACAGACACATACATACACACTCGTACATACTCATACAGACACATACATACACACTCGTAAATACTCATACAGACACATACATACACACTCACACATACAAATACAGACACATACATACACACTCACACATACTCATACATACACATACATACACACTCACACATACAAATACAGACACATACATACACACTCACATACAAATACAGACACATACATACACACTCTCACATACTCATACAGACACATACATACACACTCACACATACTCATACAGACACATACATACACACTCACACATACAGTGGGGAAAATAAGTATTTAGTCAGTCACCAATTGTGCAAGTTCTCCCACTTAAAAAGATGAGAGAGGCCGGTAATTGACATCATAGGTAGACCTCAACTATGAGAGACAAAATGTGAAAAAAATTGAGAAAATCATTTTGTCTGACTTTTAAAGAATTTATTTGCAAATAATGGTGGAAAATAAGTATTTGGTCAATAACAAAAGTTCATCTCAATACTTTGTTGTATATCCTCTGTTGGCAATGACAGAGGTCAAACGTTTTCTGTAAGTCTTCACAAGGTTGGCACACACTGTTGCTGGTATGTTGGCCCATTCCTCCATGCAGATCTCCTCACGTTTCAACTTCATTGACCTTGCTGATGGAAGGAGGTTTGCACCCAGAATCTCACAATACATGGCCCCATTCATTCTTTCATGTACACGGACCAGTCGTCCTGGTCCCTTTGCACAGAAACAGCCCCAAAGCATGATATTGGCACCCCCATGCTTGACAGATGGTATGGTGTTCTTTGGATGCAACTCAGCATTCACTGTCCTCCAAACACGACGAGTTGTGTTTTTACCAAATAGTTCTACTTTGGTTTCATCTGACCATATGACATTCTCCCAATACTCTTCTGGAACATCCAAATGCTCTCTAGCAAACTTCAGACGTGCCTGGCTTAAGCAGGGGGACACGTCTGGCACTGCAAGATCTGAGTCCCTGGCGTCGTAGTGTGTTGCTGATGGTAGCCTTTGTAACGTTGGTCCCAGCTTTCTGCAGGTCATTCACTAGATCCCCCCTTGTGGTTCTGGGATTTTTCCTCACCGTTCTTGTGATCATTTTGACCCCACGGGCTGAGATCTTGCGTGGAGCCCCAGATCGAGGGAGATTAGTAGTGGTCTTGTAAGGTCTTCCATTTTCTGATTATTGCTCCCACAGTAGATTTCTTCACACCAAGCTGC
Source organism: Brachyhypopomus gauderio (assembly GCF_052324685.1). Lineage (NCBI taxonomy): Eukaryota > Metazoa > Chordata > Actinopteri > Gymnotiformes > Hypopomidae > Brachyhypopomus > Brachyhypopomus gauderio. The sequence goes on from NC_135226.1 coordinate 2,585,047, forward strand.
TTGCCTATTGTAGATTCAGTCTTCCCAGCCTGGTGCAGGTCTACAATTCGGTTTCTGGTGTCCTCCGACAGCTCTTTCGTCTTCACCATAGTGGAGTTTGGAGTGTGACTGTTTGAGGTTGTGGGCAGGTGTCTTTTATACTGTTAACGACTTCAAATAGGTGCCATTAATACAGGTAATAAGTGGGGGAAAGAGGAGCCTCTTAAAAAAGAAGTTACAGGTCTGTGACAGCCAGAAATCTTGCTTGTTTGTAGGTGACCAAATACTTATTTTCCACCATTATTTGCAAATAAATTCTTTAAAAGTCAGACAAAATGATTTTCTCAATTTTTTTTTCACATTTTGTCTCTCATAGTTGAGGTCTACCTATGATATCAATTACAGGCCTCTCTCATCTTTTTAAGTGGGAGAACTTGCACAATTGGTGACTGACAAAATACTTATTTTCCCCACTGTACAAATACAAACACATACATACACACTCACACATACAAATACAGACACACTCTGTCTCACACTCCACCCGCCCTCTAGGACATGGACCAAACCTTCAGTTCATCTGTTGGTGAACTCCTGCTCCTCCTCCGTGGCCGGTGTTTATGTCAATCTATATTTACATGTACCACATTTAGCTAAGTCACATCTGACTAAATGCTTGTTCTTTATAGTGAAAAGGGCATTTTAATCAAATTATGCTTACATTTGTTTATAAGATAAATATAATTTGGGAAAGGTGTTATATATTAGTTCATTCTCAACACACAATGTTAAATGCACCCTCAGCAAACTTTAGGTCCTTTAGTTCCTCACTCTACAAGGTCTCTGCATGTGTGAGAATATCTTCAGGACTGATGGAGAAACATCATAGGTGCTGCTTCATGAAGGTGGTTAACAGAACACCAATAGTGAGCAAAGTGTCATCTAAATACAGGATAGTTACTTCAAAGACTCTAATATTTGTTTATTAGAGCATAACAACATGTTTTCTTTCACTGGTTCAGCATCTTCCCTGTTTTTTTAATGTTGAAAATAATAAAAGTTAACAGAGCCTGTGTGTCCAATATTTTTAGAGGGTTATATAACCCTAGTTAACTAGGTTCTGTGTTTATACTACCAGCCTAAAGTTTCTCATGTTCTTATCTTTCTTTTTTCTTTTCTTTCCTCTTTCCTGTGTGTGTGCGTGTGTGTGTGTATATGTGTATATCTGTGTGTGTGTGTGCGTGTGTGTGTGTGTGTGTGTGTGTGTGTGTGTGTGTGTGTGTGTGTGTGTATATCTGTGCATGTGTGTGTGCGTGTGTGTGTGTGTATATGTGTATATCTGTGTGTGTGTGTGTGTGTGTGTGTGTATATCTGTGCGTGTGTGTGTGTGCGTGTGTGTGTATATGTGTATATCTGTGTGTGTGTGTGTGTGTGTGTGTGTGTGTGTGTGTATATCTGTGGGTGTGTGTGTGTGCGTGCGTGTGTGTGTATATGTGTATATCTATGTGTGTGTGTGTGTGTGCGCGTGTGTGTGTATATCTGTGCGTGTGTGTGTGTAGTCTGTGCTGGGAGTGCAGTGTGAGGTGCAGAGACAGCTACAGGCCTTCGTGCGGCTGGAAAACTTTCAGCAGATCTACAGTGCGAGTTCTGCGGGCTGCCTACAGTCTCCGCTGCGCGTGGCGTTTGCTTCTGCACCTTCTCTCTTTGGCAAGGGGGTCAAACTCGCGGTGCGGGAGGGCCGCGTGAGCGCCGACATCATCAGCCTGGCCAGCGAGGATGGCCGGCGACTGGCCGCTGTACTGGACCGGGCCGTCTACCTCCACGACCTGCACTTCACCGTGGCGGGCCTGGACTCCCACTACTTTGTGAAAGCAGGTCCGGTGGAGGGTGATCTGGCCATACTGGGCATGGTGGTGGGGCGGCGGACGCTGGAGACGGGCGTGAACGTGACGGTGGCCCAGGTGAACGCCGTGCTGGCCGGCCGGACCCGCCGCATCACGGACGTGCTGCTGGAACATGGCCCGCTGCGTCTGAGCGTGCGCTACGGCACCAGCGTCGAGGAGGAGCGGGCTCGGCTGCTGGACCTGGCCCGTCAGCGCGCGCTGTCGGCCGCCTGGGCCCGCGAGCGGCAGCAGGTCAGACAGGGCGAGGAAGGCACGCGTTCCTGGACCGACACCGAGAGAGAGCAGCTGCTGGGTCTGGGCCGTGTGCAGGGCTACGAGGGCCACGCCGTGCTGTCTGCCGAGCAGTTCCCCGAGCTGGCCGACAGCCTCCGTAACGTCCACTTCCTGCGACAGAGTGAGATGGGTCGCAGGTGACACACGTAAGCCGAGTTGTGCTGACCGCAGTGACCGGCAGCAAGGACTACTCACCAAAGACACAACTGCTCATGTGACCACTGTTGAAGGACACAGTCGAATTTGAGTAAGTTGTGCTGCACTGACATCTGAGTGCCGTTTTGTGGAGCTTTTACCACAACCTTTCACTGCTGGAGAAGTGTTCACACCTGCTCCACCTCGACACCACCTCCCTGTCCACCCCAACACCACCTCCCTGTCCACCCCAACACCACCCACCTGTCCACCCCAACACCACCCACCTGTCCACCCCAACACCACCCACCTGTCCATCCGCTCAGAGGCGTCTGCTAGTGACTGATGGACACTGGGATGCTGGTGAATCAGTCTGGTCTTCACCGCCACCTCCTCCTGCCTTTCTCACCACAGCCAAGGAGAGACAGTTTTTTAATCACTTCTTTTTATACTTGAATCACCACCCTTGAGTGAGTACAGGGCTGTTGCCCCGCCTGTGAATGACCCCAGCTGACCCTTCTCATCCCTAACCCCTAACCCCTGTCATGGGACTTTAAACACTGGTTGAATGCTGGTATGAGTTGAATATCTAAACATGAGCACATGGATAAAAATGAAAGGAAAGGCAGGGGTGCTACTCACACTTTGAAGAAAAATGTGAAAAGAAACTTAATAGACATACAGACTGAAATAGAGACAAACAAGCAGCTGACTGTGGTCTTTCTCAATTCTAATGAAAATTTAAGTTACATTGAAAACACAGTGGAACTAAGGTTTCTGTATTAAAACAGATATTTTACTAAAATAGATCAAAACCACTCCAAATGTATTTCGTAGTTACATATATAAAACAACACTATAACTAATGTGAAAACATTACAAATGTGACATGTGGTTCCCTTTTATTGCTAACTGTTGTCTTGAGAAAAACATTGTGTTCCAACACATGATATAAGGTATGTGTGTGTTTGGAAATGTCAGCTCAGTTCATTTGTTTGGTTTTACAGTTTAATAAAAGAATGTTTTAATATGGTAACCCATTCCATCCCATTTATGGATAATTCCATTTATGTGCTTCTTAAAGCAAAATTCCTGCTCATATGTTCCTTTGTTCAAGAGGAAGGAATGCTTAAAAAAACAAACAGCACATTACTGAAATCTGCCCTCAGATGAGGTCATTACTGAAACCTGCCCTCAGATGGGGTCATTGGTTAAACCAGCCCTCAGGCATGGTCATTTGTAAAACCTGCCCTCAGATGGGTCATTACTGAAATCTGCCCTCAGATGGGGTCATTGGTTAAACCAGCCCTCAGGCATGGTCATTTCTAAAACCTGCCCTCAGATGGGTCATTACTGAAATCTGCCCTCAGATGGGGTCATTTCTAAAACCTGCCCTCAGATGGGTCATTACTGAAATCTGCCCTCAGATGGGGTCATTACTGAAACCTTCCCTCAGGTGGGGTCATTACTGAATCCTGTCCTCAGATGAGGTCATTACTGAAACCTGCCGTCAGACGGGGTCATTGGTTAAACCAGCCCTCAGGCATGATCATTTCTAAAACCTTCCCTCAGATGGGTCATTAATAAAACCTCACCTCAGACAGGGTCATTACTGAAATCTGTTCTCAAATAGGGTGATTACTGAAACCTCCCCTTAGACGGGGTCATTATTGAAACCTGCTCTCAGACGGGGCCAATACTGACACCTTCCCTCAGAAGAGGTCACTACTGAAACCTGCCCTTAGGCGGGGCATTTGCTTTGACAGACATGCTGAGGCGTGGTGTGGCCCCCAACAGCCCGAAGGGCACTACAGCCAGCAGCTGTGTGGGTTCTTGTCATAACCTGTAACTTCCAACGTGTCCTTGAGCTCACCTGCCCATGTCCATTGTAGCTTCTCTCTGGTTTTAAAATGCCTCAGATGGAACAAAATGGTGTTAATGTGTTAGACATGAGGTCCTGCTAACCTGGCAGGTGAAGCCGAGTCCATCACCAACCTGTGTGAGAGGGAAGTGTGATGAGATGGGCAGTTAGTGTTTTCACCTGTAATGCTGTCAACATAATTTTGTTTATTCAGATGTTTGTTGGATGTTGGATTCAGTGACATTACATCAATATTGCTGTACTTAAAAAAATAAAAAATAAAAAAAACTTTGAATGAAGGGAAATGTGCTGTGACTGCATTGGCAACTGCATTGTGAAGCTGTAAATTTTTTTCTAAAGTTTTGGACTCGTTTGAAGTTTTTTTTCTCAACACTGTGTTTCTGATGCTTCTCTCTGGACCTGTAAATAAGAGGAAACACATAGGCTGTAAATAAAAGGCTATTGTAGATGAACCTTGCAGAGCGTGGCCAGCCTGTCTGTGTCGTCTCTAGATAAAGAGCAAACAAATTAAGAATATGGTCTGTTTACATTTATTTACAGTAACTTTAATCATATTAATTGTGACAATGATTTAATCATTGTCAATAATTTTTATTTAAATATGTGTGTCTGTATGTCTTACGTGCTAAATACTGGTCAGGGCAAACAGAAAAAGATTAAAGCAGCATTAACCATGTTTAACTCACAGTATAAGTCAAGTACAGTCTACCTACAGAGATAATGCTGTAGCCTTCATGTGGAGGAAAAGTCAGAAGTGTCACAGAGAAGCTCTCAACAGATCAGAAAGACACACACACACACCACACACACACACACACACACACACACACACACACACACCACAACAGACCAGCAGGAGGAACACTTAAATAACACACCACAATGATTGGAGACACACTCCTAACACACAGCAAACACAGCAATGACTGTAGACACACTCTTAACACACACACACACACACACACACACACCACAATTACTGCAGACACTCCTAAGTCACACACAAACAATGACAGTAGACACTGTACTTACACACACACACACTCATACAACACAATTACTGGAGACACATTCCTAACTTAAACACAATGATGGTACACACTCCCGTAACACAAACACACATACACACACACACACACACCACATGTGTGTTCATGGCATTCTGGGCGTCCTCATCATGCCCCTTTCTGCTCTGCTGATTGGCCCACTCTTTAAAACCAGTGGCAGATGCTACAGAATTTACGATAATTACACTATTAATGATAATTACACAATTAATTATAATTACACTCAGCATTTTTTCTAAAAATCAGTGTGCAAAATTAATGAGCTGAGATTTCATGCAAAATTAAAAATGGCTGACAGTAACTTTAAGGCTTACAGTGTAGAACCAGCTACCAAATTATATTAGGGTTAGAGTTAAACGTGCTAGGCTGTTTAAGGTATGTCTGGAGGTAAGTGTAACCCAGACTCTTCCTGGCATTTGAGAAGAACTTCGCACTGCATGATCCCTCATCCTTTTGGATAGTGGTTTACATTTTGAAAGTTGTGAAGAGAAAATATGAATTCTAATAATATGCTATGTGTATGCTAATAATAGGTTATATGTAATTCCTTATGTACATTATTGTTACGGTGACCAGACGTCCTCTCTTTTCCCGGACATGTCCTACTTTTGAGACCTAAAAAAACGTCCAGGGGGAATTTCAAAATCGTCCGGGATTTTGTTCGACTGCCTCAAACAGAATACATGTACAGTGCAAAAGTGTTTACAAGCGAAAGCACGTGTGTCCGCCGGTTCTATGGCAATGCCGAAATGAAAGTGTACGTTTACGGAGGAGTTAAAGAAAATAAAACGTTCTACACCCCCCCCCCCAATCTGGTCACCCTAATTATTGTCCATGTAACGGTGGGGCTGTAGTATCATAGAGGGGCGGACACACATGCGAAGCAGAGCGTACGATCTTAGTGGGGTTTATTACATGTTTGACATGGCCTGAGGACACGCGAGTTGCACGTGAGCGACGAGGCATGATAAACAGAACACACACTTGAATTCAGACAGCAGAAACGACAAAGGTGCTAGACCGGACTAAACACAAGAGTACAACTAACAGTTGCATACACTGACATGAACAGGAATACGTGAAGCAAGAAACAACCATACACGAACACGAAAACTAAATACAAACAGAACGAAGAGAACTTACTAACAGCACAAGGGATCGTACATGAACAAGATACACGCACTCTAGACAAACCTGTAACACAAACCACGTTATCGAACTACATGAACAAGCAACACGCACTCCAACAAACCTGTAACATAAACTATGGAGACAAACTACATGAACTAGATACACGCACTCTAGACAAACCTGTAACATAAACCACGTTATCGAACTACATGAACAAGCAACACGCACTCCAACAAACCTGTAACATAAACTATGGAGACAAACTACATGAACTAGATACACGCACTCAAACAAACCCTAAACATCGACCACGTTGCAGAACTACATTAACAAGCAACACGCACTCAAACAAACCCATGACGTAAACCACGTTACACAACACTGAGACCCAACATACCGAAAACCCAAAACACCATAAACCGTAAGTAAACTCGAAGGTAGAAGAAACACAACAACCAAAGAATGACCAGGAGCTGAAATACCGATAATGATGCCCGAAGGTAAGTAGTGACATAGGTTGTATATATACCCACACATACTCATTGAACACTATGATTGTCTAACACGGTACAGCTGGACAGGGAGGGGGCGTGACAACGAAAAAACAACGAGGTACAAGAAAGGGGCGGAGCCAGACATGACAGAACCCCCCCACAAAGGCGCACTCCACCAGGGTGCGCACACAAGAAACCGAAAACCCCCGCCAAAAGAAAACCACCCACCAATGACCAGAAACCAAAACAGGAACGAAGCAACACAAAAACAACCACACAACCAGGCAGAACAAGGACAATCAATGAGGGGAACCATACTCTAGGACACAGGATCAGCCAAACAAGAGAATGCAGACACAGAAGATTTGGGGGTAGGACCAGACACGAATGACAGATGTGGGAGGATAGTAGCTGACGAACCAGGGACCGAAACCGAAAACACAGACGGGCAAGAAGTAGCAGGGACCGGACCAGTGCGTGACTCAGGACCAGAACCAGACCGGAGAACAGGACTGGCAACACGAGAGGCAGAAAACACTGAGGTAAGTATATGACACACGACATGAATGGGCACAGGAACAAGATGGGTTACATAACGAGCAAGACACATAACCACCGGAACAGAGACGATGACACCAGCCACTGGGACAGGCATAGGAACACACACAGACACTGGTATAACAGCACTAACTGGGACCAATACAAATCCTGGAACAGGCGATGAGAAAAGAGGCATAGTCCTTGGGTCGAAACCTATAGGGAGCTCAGACTCACTCAGAGTCTCTCGGGTAGTCTGGTGGGCCTCTGCAGGCCTAAACAGTGTTTCTGCAGCGGGCAGGTAACCCTTGAGCACAGGCCGTGTGGTCCTCTCGACCAGTCCCAAGCCAACATGGACCGCAGTAGCAGGTACGGACCCTTTCCGGGCCTCCGAGTCCAATGCTGACCCCCTCTGAGCCGCGCGAACAGGCTGCGGCAACAGCGGTGGCGGTGACCCCGTCCGGGTTGCAGGAACAGGCGCCGGCGTGGACGACCTCTCCTGGGTCGCGGGAACAGGCGCCGGCGTGGACGACCCCTCCTGGGTCGCGGGAACAGGCGCCGGCGTGGACGACCCCTCCTGGGTCGCGGGAACAGGCGCCGGCGTGGACGACCCCTCCTGGGTCGCGGGAACAGGCGCCGGCGTGGACGACCCCTCCTGGGTCGCGGGAACAGGCGCCGGCGTGGACGACCCCTCCTGGGTCGCGGGAACAGGCGCCGGCGTGGACGACCCCTCCTGGGTCGCGGGAACAGGCGCCGGCGTGGACGACCTCTCCTGGGTCGCCGGGACAGCAGCCGGCGAGGACGACCTCTCCTGGGTCGTCGGTACAGCAGCCGGCGAGGACGACCTCTCCTGGGTCGTCGGTACAGCAGCCGGCGAGGACGACCTCTCCTGGGTCGTCGGTACAGCAGCCGGCGAGGACGACCTCTCCTGGGTCGTCGGTACAGCAGCCGGCGAGGACGACCTCTCCTGGGCCGTCGGTACAGCAGCCGGCGAGGACGACCTCTCCTGGGCCGTCGGTACAGCAGCCGGCGAGGACGACCTCTCCTGGGCCGTCGGTACAGCAGCCGGCGAGGATGACCTTTCCTGGGTCGCCGGGACAGGAACAGGCGGGGTCCGCCGGCGGGCAGCGGGAACAGGCGGGGTCTGCCGGCGGGCAGCGGGAACAGGCGGGGTCCGCCGGCGGGCAGCGGGAACAGGCGGGGTCCGCCGGCGGGCAGCGGGAACAGGCGGGGTCCGCCGGCGGGCAGCGGGAACTGGCGGCGCTGGCGTCAACCCCGTCCGGGGCGTGAGAACTGGCGAAGCAGGAACCGGCAGCATCGGCGTCGAACCCCTCCGGGTAGCAGGAACAGGCGGCGATGGCTCAGACCTACAAGGCAAGGGAACAGGTGCAGACCCCTCCTGGGTCTGTGGCACACTCGCCAACCTTTCCGTGGCCTCACACACGCAGGCAGGCCACTCCGGGACCTCTGGCGCGGACACAGGACACTCGTGGACCTCTGGCGCGGACGCAGGACACTCATGGACCTCTGGCGCGGACGCAGGACACTCATGGACCTCTGGCGCGGACGCTGGCGAAGCAGGAACCGGCGGCGCTGGCGTAGGCAGGGCGTCAGGCGTAGGCAGGGCGGCCAACGGAGCGCTGGAGAACCATCCAGCCCTAAAGGCTGCTACCTCCTCAGGGTTGGACCAATCGCGTTTCCATTGCTTAGCGTTGTATGTACCAAACCGAGCCCGGAGCAGTCCAAAGAATCCCTCCAAGGTTCTCATTTCCTCTGCTCTCTTTGTCATTAATATATGTGCCCATTGTAGAGCTGTTCCTTCAAGGAATTGTAACAGAAATCTAACCTTTACAAAACCTGGTGGCTCTGGGCACAGTAGAGAGGCAAAAAACAAACTGCTTTGCAGAATAAACCCCTCCAGGGGTCCCTCCCCATTATACACATGGGGTGGGCTAATCGACGACGGCAAATCGAACGGTATGCCGTTCTGTAGCCTGTAGTGGAGATCCACAGGAAACATGTTAAACTGTGAATCGTCTTGTACGTATGGTTCAGGAAGTACAGTCTCGTGATACTCGCTCGCTGTGTCCTTACTAGGGGCATCATTCTGTAACGGTGGGGCTGTAGTATCATAGAGGGGCGGACACACATGCGAAGCAGAGCGTACGATCTTAGTGGGGTTTATTACATGTTTGACATGGCCTGAGGACACGCGAGTTGCACGTGAGCGACGAGGCATGATAAACAGAACACACACTTGAATTCAGACAGCAGAAACGACAAAGGTGCTAGACCGGACTAAACACAAGAGTACAACTAACAGTTGCATACACTGACATGAACAGGAATACGTGAAGCAAGAAACAACCATACACGAACACGAAAACTAAATACAAACAGAACGAAGAGAACTTACTAACAGCACAAGGGATCGTACATGAACAAGATACACGCACTCTAGACAAACCTGTAACACAAACCACGTTATCGAACTACATGAACAAGCAACACGCACTCCAACAAACCTGTAACATAAACTATGGAGACAAACTACATGAACTAGATACACGCACTCTAGACAAACCTGTAACATAAACCACGTTATCGAACTACATGAACAAGCAACACGCACTCCAACAAACCTGTAACATAAACTATGGAGACAAACTACATGAACTAGATACACGCACTCAAACAAACCCTAAACATCGACCACGTTGCAGAACTACATTAACAAGCAACACGCACTCAAACAAACCCATGACGTAAACCACGTTACACAACACTGAGACCCAACATACCGAAAACCCAAAACACCATAAACCGTAAGTAAACTCGAAGGTAGAAGAAACACAACAACCAAAGAATGACCAGGAGCTGAAATACCGATAATGATGCCCGAAGGTAAGTAGTGACATAGGTTGTATATATACCCACACATACTCATTGAACACTATGATTGTCTAACACGGTACAGCTGGACAGGGAGGGGGCGTGACAACGAAAAAACAACGAGGTACAAGAAAGGGGCGGAGCCAGACATGACAGTCCAAATGAAATGTTCATGTTTTATGTGACAACAGAGCCCTTACTCATTAATTGCAATTAAACCTCTATACTTCACAACTTGCTTTTAAGAACACGGAAATACATGAGACCTAAATGAGTGTAGGATAGGCAGGAGCGTTGTGGCTGTTTTAATGATCTAAACTTTGAATTAACAGATGTGTGACACTTCTTCTAACTTCCATCATTTCCAGGAGGTAGAGGTGATCTTGACAGACAGTTACATGGAGATTCACAGCTGTGCTTTGTGATGCCCTGCTGAAATTCTCACAAACAGTGGTACCGCCCCAGGAAATGTCAACAATATCATCGTTAGGAAGGATGTAGTAGTCTGCCATTGACTTTAAAGGCAGTATACAACATTAAACATTCATTCACACTTACAACATAGCTAATGCTAATGTTTTTAGCATTAGCTATGGAGTCACTTGAAACAGGCCACATCATGATGTCTTTGGAGGGAGTGTTTCACTGTTCTACTAATTGCTTCATGTGAGGTGCTCCAACCCTAACCCTATACCCCTACCGGAAAGCCAGAAACCTCATTGTTCTTTTCTCTTGACATCCTTCACACCAAATGTTCAATGAACTGGTATGAACAGATGCCATTTCCACATGAACTTTGTAAATTGAGTTTGAGGATCCCAGGAAAGTTCACAAGACATGGAAGACACTGGAGCATAGAGACACCAGCACAGGTCACATTTGTCCTCTGCAGAGACACCAGTACAGGTCACATTTGTCCTCTGCAGAGACACCAGTAAAGGTCACATTTGTCCTCTGCAGAGACACCAGCACAGGTCACATTTGTCCTCTGCAGAGACACCAGTAAAGGTCACATTTGTCCTCTCCAGAGACACCAGTAAAGGTCTGCAGAGACGTTCAGTTGTCAGGGTTAAAACAGGTCACATGCATTTTTCATTAGCTTGGGTGGGCACGGCCAGCTTGGCAGGAGGCCGAATTGAAAATATATAAAGCAAAATCTTTTCTACATGGATTAAAATTGCCATTAATTATTTCTGACATCTCCTTTCAGGGATAAAGTTTTCATGGTAAGTCACCCTATTTAAGATCTAGAACACCTTACACCAGCTTGGTTTTATATATGTCATTACACTATTCAACAGTGATGTTACCAAAAACTCAGTGATATGACCTGGTTACTGCAGCAGGCGAGTGATACAGCATCCCTGCCGTCCCCTCATTAATGCACCCGGTCGCTCTACCCTTGTTAATGCCCTGGCACTGTGAATACGTGATGTAGACAGTTCTGTTCTACAATGCAGTTTGTATTTTCAATTTTGATTTGGCCCAGTGCTGCCAGAAAGGACCCTGGTTCTGTTCATGGGGTCATTATTAAAGGAAAAAGCATTTGAATGGGCAGACATTATATCTGCTAACAGGGCTAATGAAGCCTGGACGGTGGAGGGTTTTTTCAGACTCCTACAGGCTAGGTACTGATGATCTTGTGCTGAGATCTCACTGTGTGCTGGAAGGACTAGCGGCAGGACGTGCTACAGGTCCCCAATCACACGGTGATGAAGCTGCTCATGATACTCTCGATTGTCCCTCTGTAGTACACTGAAAAAAATAAAGCATTGGCTCAATGTAATAAAATTGAATTAATCAATCACACGAATTTTTTTTCATTGAATCAATCCAAAAAACGAAATTCATTTAGTCATGAATTAAGTTTTTTGGATTGAGTCAATGAAAAAAAATTCATTGACAATGAATTGATGGGGGTGGGGGCCAACATGATGGGGGAGGGGCCAACAGCTCTTCTCTGTGGAGAAAGTAGAGGCATTGAGGAGCTTTTTTGGCCAATGATGCTGCATCGCTGGTCCGGGAGAGGTTCTCTGTGATGTTCACACCCAAACCTGATAATGAGATTGGAGCTGTGTGATGGTGTGCAGTCGTGGGTCAGCAGAGTGAACAGAATTAGGCCCCGTGTTCATCGTGATGGTGTTGGATGTGTTACTGCTGACCCGAACTGCCTTCGGTCTGCCAGTCAGGAAGTCCAGCAGCCAATTGCACAGTGAACTGTTTAGCTCCAACCTGTTCAGTTTTTGAATGAGCTGTTTGGGGATGATGGTGTTAAAGGCCTAGCTGACGTCTCCTGTCTTAAAGATACAAACATAATGACTTAATAATTATGGTGAGTCAAAGAAAAACAACAGGCTTAAAGACAGGCCAATAAGGCAGACACACATTACGCGGTATTAGGGATACAGTTATAGTTAGGGTTCAGGGAGGGTTAGGGGTTAGGGGTAGGGTTAAGATAGGGGTTACGGTTGTGTTAGGGTTGGAGTAGAGTTAAGGGTAGGGTTAGGTGTTGCAACTAAAGGCACTTGAAACACAGGATAGAAACAAATAAAAGCTGTGTGCTAACTTGTTGACTCAAGCCAGAGGCTGTCAGAAGAGGGCACAGTCACAGTTGCTTGTATTTGAACATAGTCATTGCTCACATTTTCCCCAAGGAATCTAAATGAAATTGCTATTGATCGGAACGAATGAAAGAATGAAACAAATTATTTACATGATTATTCAACATATGTGAAAACACAAAACAGGCTGGAAGCTGTTAAGTCCATATTACAGTGTCATCTACTCTGGTTTGGTTACCACATTTCTCTTACAAACACATATGCACAGAGGGTAGTTCTCAAAACAAGCCCTTATGGAGGGCCTAAATACTGTAATTTATAGCAAGACTAATTAGTGAATCTTGTCTCCATAAACAGAGGTAATTACTCATGAACGTGTGTGGAAATGTCCACTGAGAGAGCAGCTGCTAAACATCTATCAGAGATCAGAGCCTGTGTGCAGTGTAAACATCTAACACTGCATCTTCACAGCATCTGCGCACCTGCTACCATCTGCTGATGAACAATAAGTACATTTTAATCCAAACAATCCAACAGTGTGACCAGTCCAAGAGTTTGATCTGTCAAAGGGTCTGATCAATCGTAGTGTGACCAGTGCAAGGGTTTGATTAGTACTAGATTGTGATCAGTCTGTTTAATAACTTAAAAAACATCCATTATGCATAATTAATATGAATCCATTATAAAGCTTCTTTATCACTGTAGGTTTCTATTTGTATTAAAATGATTTTCTAACCTTGTGAGCTCACTGCGCTATTTCCTCATTTGTTTGTAAAGTGCATATTTGCTCCTGGACTTTGCTCCAAATCATAGCAAACTGTCTAAGTGATAATTCAGGTTTAGATGGACTTTGACTAATGTTACGTCTTCTTTAAGACATCACAACAATGAAAATAAAGACAATGCCGTAGCCAAGGCGTTCTCAGATATTTATTGAGAGTAGCACATTTAACACTTAGCAACATGAAACACATACACGACAGGGATTTGTGACGAGTGACAAGCACAACATTGACACACATTAAATACCTTAACATAAACAAGAACCAAGTGCAATGCATAACTGTAATTCTTGTCTAGTCTTGGTAATGGTATTTATGTTCCTTGTTTCATGCCTGTCTTCATGGTCCATTACGTTGTTTTGTTGTTCGATGCGTTCTAGGTGTTTTGTCATCTTTCGTGATTCTTGTCTTTGGTTAGTTGTCCATAATTTATGTAAACTGTTCGTTATGCCTAGCTGTCCTCACGCTGTCTGGATGTTTGCTGTTTTGTAATGTGATACTGTCACGTGAATTGTTAAGTCTTTTATAAAGACTCAACTGCTGAATTTCATTTCATTTGCCTCATCAGATCTAAACAAGTGTTGCCCAAAATCAACTAAACATATATGCTGAGACAAAAGTGTTGCAGGCAAATTAATGATCCCCAAAAACGAAGTCAATATAACATGAATAAAAAGTCAATTTAGCATGTAGCTCTGGAAAGACTAGCAGGTGAAGACCTTCTTGCCGTAAGAGAATGTGGCTGAAGATTAGGTTCACAAGCAGGGTTAGGGTTTACCCTGGGGCTGAACTGGAGGGTTAGGGTTAGGGTTTACCCCAGGGCTGAACTGGAGGGTTAGGGGTTAGGGTTTACCCTGGGGCTGAACTGGAGGGTTAGGGGTTAGGGGTTAGGGTTTACCCTGGGGCTTAACTGGAGGGTTAGGGGTTAGGGTTTACCCTGGGGCTGAACTGGAGGGTTAGGGGTTAGGGTTTACCCTGGGGCTGAACTGGAGGGTTAGGGGTTAGGGTTTACCCTGGGGCTGAACTGGAGGGTTAGGGGTTAGGGTTTACCCTGGAGCTGAACTGGAGGGTTAAGGGTTAGGGTTTACCCTGGGGCTGAACTGGAGGGTTAGGGGTTAGGGTTTAGCCTGGGGCTGAACTGGAGGGTTAGGGGTTAGGGTTTACCCTGGGGCTGAACTGGAGGGAGGAACATCTGCTTCCTCAGGTCTGTACATGAGCAAAGAAGACATTCATATGATGTGTTCCTGAAATTCATAATGAAAGTAATTATAATCTTATAACAATGGTATTGAATGAAACCAATGACAGAAAGAACCAATAGGCATATTATTAAGGACCAATTAGTATATTATGAACAATGATAGCTTGTCCCCACTAGCTCTCACTTGTTTTATTATTCATTGTCAGTAACTATTATTAATCATGATTACATTGTCACTACTATTTTAAAGTAATAAATATACTTGCAGCAGTGGGTTTGAAATATGTCTAAAATATTTTCATAAAAGAATTCACTTTGAACAAATATTCTAGTATGACAGTGGCATATATGGCTTGAGTTGAGCTGACTTGCGATTGAGATTCACTCCCTTCACTCAGCCTCCCCTGTGCAGGGGCTCCAGTGGATTCTACAGGCAGCATGGAAACATTTGTAAAGACGCTCTGCTGATAAATAAGTAATTAAATAGATGGGGTGGATGCGTCATTCCATGTATCATATTTTATATGGAGCCTCTGCGCCATCCAGAGGTTGTAAATATAACTGCACTGCATGGTGATCAGTATTCATACTAGTGTGAGAGTTGAACTGATGTACACATTCAGTATTAACTATAACTCAACTCATGTTATACACATATATTACAATTGTAACTCACCTGTTAAACACATACCAGTCCTGGACAAAACACACTCACAAACTCACGCACGCACGCACGCAAGCACACACACACACACACACCCACAGAGAGAGAGAGAGAGAGAGAGAGAGAGAGAGAGAGAGAGAGAGATACACACAAACAAACACCTCCTTACTATGCCACTTTAGAGAAGCCAGTTAACTTATAACATGCCTTTGGAATGTGTCCCCACTGGTAAAGGAGGAACTCACAAAATCAACGCAAGAAATGAAGAATGAACGCAAGAAAATCTAATCTGGGAACATGAGATCTGAGTCAGTGTCATCATATCAGATGGGTCCCCTGTCAGTGCACCAGTGTACCACCCTCAGATTATTAGCATAGGACTGACACTGGACTGACACTGGCATTATAGTGGGTGATGTGCGTGTGAGGCATAGAGAGTGAGCTTGTAAGTGTATGTAAGGGCTATAACTGGACTTATCTAACATGTATTTATCAGAATAAATTAAATACGTCCTTCTAAAAAACTGTGGTATAAACTATAGGGCAGTAAAACAAAACTGAATTTCCCTTTATTTGGAAGAAATTACGTACCAACTTAAGTAAACTGTTAAACAACGAGTTAAATCTTTCCGTCCTCTTGGTCAGATAACGAGCTGTCAGAATGTTAACGCCAGTCATAATCCAGTGATATGATCATCCAATCACATACGAGGAAAAATAATTACGTGTGTCCGCAGCAAACTTTAGGACAACCAATTAAAGAGCGTCTCCAGGTCGATAATGGCCAGTGTTACTAGTTTTATAATACTTTCGCAATATATAATTTACGTAAGTTTATATGTATAATTAGCATTTATTTATTTAATCTTTAGTATGACGAGGGCGCTCCCTACTGGCGAGCCGCCACTAATACTTCCACTAATACCAGTAATACCGCCACTAATACTTGTTGCAGTTTTCAATTACCTGAATGAAAAGACGCTTTTAATGATCACCAATATTTAACCTATATCCGGATTATTTAAATTTGGAAGTTGCCATAAAACTTGTTTTGTTATTAATGCAGAGCACAGGGTTTTGCTGCAGACTTATAAACACCAGTTAAACTGTAACTGTTTTAGTTTTGCCGTAGAACTGTAAACGTGTAGTAATATAGTTAAACTCAAGGAAAGAAGAGAATATGATTTTATTGTTTCTTGAAATAATTTCTTCTTCATTTTCCTTCAAATGTTAGTTTCTAGTATTTTTTGTAAAGCTACAGGCAGCCATATCAATACAACAAAAAGAATAAATAAACTACATTTCCCAGTGAGTTGGCAATAGGACGGAACCGGAAGTTGATGAGATTTCAGGACGTGTGTTAGCGGCGGCGTGAATGTCACAGCACGTTGAAAACAATTTCGCTTGTTAAATATAGTATGGGGTCATATTTTTTTAAAACCCAAATTTAAGACCTTACACATTGAAGCAATTAATTATTTCATTTATTCATAATTGCAAGCTGTGTTGATTTCACTCCACTACGCTGTGATGAAGATGCCAGTTCGATTAAGGCTTTTACAGAAGTTATTTCCTACATCGTATGTGCATGAATGTTGTTTTTTCAGCAAACGACACTACTGCAGATCAGCAACGAAAATCAGGATACGTGATGCGCTCGAGAGCCTAAACACCGGATCAGACGTCAGAGTACAGGTACGATAATATAATCAGTGTCATTATTATCATCCCTGTATATATATATATATATATATATATATATATATATATATATATATATATATATATATATATATATAGTATTTGGGGTTAAATGCAGCATTGAAAGATAATCATCAGTGGGGTCATAAACACCAGTCAACTGCCATTTCAGTAGACACACCTGCGTTCAGGTCTGTGAGAGAGACATTAAACAGAGCTGGAGATCACGTTTGTAAGTGCTTGTTCGGTCAACGAGATGCACACGCCTTTGTGCAATCAAGAGTGGTGAGAGTTCAACTGGGGGTACTGGTCTGTGGGGGGAAAGTGATGTGGTCAGATTGATTCACTGTATTCTGGACCAGCGGGAGAGTGTGTGTGTGTGTGTGTGTGTGTGTGTGTGTGTGTGTGTGTGTGTGTGTGTGTGTGTGTGTGTGTGTGTGTGTGTGTGTGTGTGTGTGTGTGTGTGTGTGTGTGTGTGTGTGTGTGTGGTGTGCCCCCAGAGGAGGGAATACCTGCAGTTCAATGGCTCATATGGAAGTTACATTACCATATTGTCAATTGGGATTTTCACCCCAATCGAAATTAGTCTTCTGCATTTTCCCTTCTTTGCAGTGAGACACTAGTGATCATGTGTGGTGCACATGTGTACAGAGTGGTGGGCAGCCCTAGCCCAGCACCTGGGTAGCAGTTGGGGTTAGGTGCCTTGCTCAAGGGCACTTCAGTCATTGCCTAGGGTCTGGGAATCAAAACCACGAGCCTCCAGTCACAAGACCAGTTCCCTACCACCAGACCATGACTGCCCCTAAATACATGAATTTAAAAAAGGAGATCGGAGGTCATAATAGAAATCAGTCCTGATTAGGCTACAGTTCTGGAGCTTCAAATTTAAAATAAAAAAAGTATAAAACATCCCTAACCCTAGATATAAAACCTTAACCCTTACCCTAGATACAAAAATAGCAGTCAATATATAGACCACACAGTAAGAATAATAGACATAATGGTAGTAGTGGTGGTGTTTATGGAATTAAATTCAATATTAGCATGTGATGTGTGTTCTCAGGGCTGGGTACGTTCTGTCAGATCACAAAAGAACAACCTGTTTCTGCATGTTAGTGATGGAAGTTCCAGGCAGCCTCTCCAGGTGGTAGCCAGTGCAGACTTAAACAGCAGGTAACACCTCTGGGATAAACCCTAACCATCTAGGGTTAACCCTAACCCTCTGCCCTTTTGTTCTGTATTTTGAATCAATGGGCTTTGGTCTGAACTAGTAGATTTCAGCCTGTCATTAAAGTATTCATGTCTCTTTACATGTTAAGCGGACTCACTTTTGGCTGTGCTGTTGACATCACTGGAAGCATAGAAAAGAGCCCCAGTGCACAGCAGAGTGTGGAACTGCATGCTCATCACATTAACGTGGTTGGGGAGTGTGATCCCGTGGTAAGTTCGTTATGGACATTACTTTAAATTTATTGATCAGAGTTTATTTAGTATATTAACCAGTTAATGCAGGACGTTGATTTAAGATCAGGTAGATTGAGTATTTTCTTTTGCAGGACTTTCCTTTTAAGATCAAGGACCGCCATTCCCTGGAATACATCAGACAGTTTCCGCATCTGAGGTGTCGAACAAATGCCTTCAGTTCTCTGCTGAGGATACGCAGCCAAGCCACAGCTGCTGTCCACTCGTATTTCAGGGTAAGGGCTCTCTCCTATACTCCAACATACTCATATTCCAGTGTAAGGGCCCTCTCCTATACGCCAACATACTCATATTCCAGGGTAAGGGCCCTCTCCTATACTCCAACATACTCATATTCCAGTGTAAGGGCCCTCTCCTATACGCCAACATACTCATATTCCAGGGTAAGGGCCCTCTCCTATACTCCAACATACTCATATTCCAGTGTAAGGGCCCTCTCCTATACGCCAACATACTCATATTCCAGGGTAAGGGCCCTCTCCTATATGCCAACATACTCATATTCCAGGGTAAGGGCCCTCTCCTATACTCCAACATACTCATATTCCAGTGTAAGGGCCCTCTCCTATACGCCAACATACTCATATTCCAGGGTAAGGGCCCTCTCCTATACTCCAACATACTCATATTCCAGGGTAAGGGCTCTCTCCTATACTCTAACATACTCATATTCCAGTGTAAGGGCCCTCTCCTATACGCCAACATACTCATATTCCAGGGTAAGGGCCCTCTCCTATACTCCAACATACTCATATTCCAGGGTAAGGGCTCTCTCCTATACTCCAACATACTCATATTCCAAGGTAAGGGCTCTCTCCTATACTCAGCATACTCATATTCCAGGGTAAGGACCCTCTCCTATACTCCAACATACTCATTCCAGGTTAAGGGCCCTCTCGTATACTCCAATATACTCGTATTCCAGAGTAAGGGCCCTCTCCTATACTCCAACATACTCATATTCCAGGGTAAGAGCCCTCTCCTATACTCCATCATACTCATATTTCAATGTAAGGGCTCTCTCCTATACTCTAACATACTCATATTTTCCTATACTCTAACATACTCATAAAGGCTTTCTCTTTTCAGTGACTATGTGTTCCATCTTACATTTAATGTGTGATGTAGGATAACGGCTATGTGCAGATCCACACTCCGGTCATTACGTCCAATGACTGTGAAGGTGCAGGCGAGCTCTTCCAGGTGGAAGTGAGTCTCATTAAGTTTTAATTAAGCTCACTAAGCTTGTTATGTTTCTTCTGAAATCTGCAAATTAAGGCTTGCCTCTTGTTTGGGTTAAGGGACATGGATTGTAGATTATGGAACATGCATTTACCATTATGCATTCTGCATGTGTTTAATTTTACCACCATCTCAGTCATTACAATATGTAAAATGGTTTATTAAGTACTTAAGATTTTATATAATTAGCTTTGTCAGATGTTTAATTCTTCTTTCGCGTGTGTATTCTGCTTGCTGATCTGTAACATTCTGTAATATTCTTTAAACTTTCATTTTCACTTTAAGCTGAACATTATAACTGTTTTCTTGGCAGCCTGCAGGTGGTGAACACAGAGCCCATAAAGATGACCAACATTTCTTCTCTGTGCCTTCCTATCTGACTGTGTCAGGGCAGCTGCACCTTGAAGTTATGGCTGGGTAACGGCTCTACTACAATCACTTTACAATAGTTGTGCTGTTTATCATGTACCATTAAATTATGAGTGCTAATGTAAAATCATCCATTGCCAGCTTTGCTGTTGATGCCATCATCCTTCATGGTAGAGATATAAAAATGAACCACTTTTATGAAAAGTGAAGAAAAAAAAAAGTGAAAAATGAACCACCATAAAGTACCGTTGAAACATTGCCAACATTTACAGTTACATTATGTATGTATCATAGATTACTAAAGTTATGAATGACCTTCATAAAGACCTATTGTGCCAAAATGGGTAAACTAAAGATTTGCCTTAATGTTTTGTGCTGCGGTCCTCATCAAACCATTATTCACGATACACCATGTTTCATGTCACATAATTATTCATGATACACCATTATTCATGTCACATAATTATTGCGAGTTTGTAGTTGTCAGTGAGGCTGTAGTAATCTGTGAAGCTGTAGTAATCTGTGAAGCTGTAGTGGTCAGTGAGGCTGTAGTGGTTTGTGAGGTTGTAGTAGTCTGTGAGTCTAGTCAGTGAGGTTGTAGTGGTCTGTGAGGCTGTAGTGGTTTGTGAGGTTGTAGTGGTCTGTGAGTCTAGTCAGTGAGGTTGTAGTGGTCTGTGAGGTTGTAGTGGTCTGTGAGGCTGTAGTGGTTTGTGAGGTTGTAGTAGTCTGTGAGTCTAGTCAGTGAGGTTGTAGTGGTCTGTGAGGTTGTAGTGGTCTGTGAGGCTGTAGTGGTTTGTGAGGTTGTAGTAGTCTGTGAGTCTAGTCAGTGAGGTTGTAGTGGTCTGTGAGGTTGTAGTGGTCTGTGAGGTTGTAGTGGTCTGTGAGGTTGTAGTGGTCTGTGAGGCTGTAGTGGTTTGTGAGGTTGTAGTAGTCTGTGAGTCTAGTCAGTGAGGTTGTAGTAGTCTGTGAGGCTGTAGTGGTTTGTGAGGTTGTAGTAGTCTGTGAGTCTAGTCAGTGAGGTTGTAGTGGTCTGTGAGGCTGTAGTGGTTTGTGAGGTTGTAGTAGTCTGTGAGTCTAGTCAGTGAGGTTGTAGTGGTCTGTGAGGCTGTAGTGGTTTGTGAGGTTGTAGTAGTCTGTGAGTCTAGTCAGTGAGGTTGTAGTGGTCTGTGAGGCTGTAGTGGTTTGTGAGGTTGTAGTAGTCTGTGAGTCTAGTCAGTGAGGTTGTAGTGGTCTGTGAGGCTGTAGTGGTTTGTGAGGTTGTAGTAGTCTGTGAGTCTAGTCAGTGAGGTTGTAGTGGTCTGTGAGGTTGTTCCCTCATACATCTGGTTAAGGTTATGATTAGGGTTGAAGTTTGACCCAGGAACTTATGTTGCTTGACGTGCAGTCACCTAGTTGTTTAAGGCCCTTTTGTTCTCCTTATTGCTCTAGGGCTTTCCCGGCTGTCTACACATTTGGCCCCACGTTTCGAGCTGAGAATTCCCAGAGCAGGAGACACCTTGCTGAGTTTTACATGGTGGAGGCAGAGATCTCCTTCACCGACTCTCTGAAGACCATCATGAAGGTCAGAAGGCTAGAACAGATCTGGCTGTATACTTGAGCTTATGTGAAAGAGACAGCTTTCTGTGCTGTGTTTAAACACACCAGAGCATGTGATGCTACTTTTCATCCTTTGTTAGTAAAATTTGCATTATGAAGAATTATATTATGTGAGACTGCTTTTTTTATTTTTAATGGAAGTTCCATTTCCATGCAAGTGCATTATGAATATAAGGTATAATGCATACTGAAGCAAGTGCATTATGAATATAAGGTATAATGCATACTGAAGCAAGTGCATTATGAATATAAGGTATACTGTATACTGAAGCAAGTGCATTATGAATATAAGGTATAATGCATACTGAAGCAAGTGCATTATGAATATAAGGTATAATGCATACTGAAGCAAGTGCATTATGAATATAAGGTATAATGCATACTGAAGCAAGTGCGCCTTTCGGTGTAGTTTACTCAGTTAAGGTGTTTTGTGCTGTGAATTAACTATTTCTCTCCTAATCACCAGATCATGGAGGACCTGTTCAAGACCAGTACAGAACATCTGCTCTCTCACTGTGCAGAGGATATAGCGTTGTTTCATAAAACCATCTCACCTGGACATCAGGTATGATGTAGGACTCCAGGCTTTTCTCTCTATGTACTGGGTTTGTAATATAAGGACCTTTTGTTAAAAATGTTTTGTCAACAGGATAAAGTGGACTGCATGCTGAAGAGACCCTTTCATGTGTATGTATAAGGGTTCCTACTTATACAAAAACTTACTTATTCTAGTCAGGGTTTCCATATAAGACAAAAAGTAGCAAAATTGCTGTTTTACAATTTCAAAAAATTGTACCTTAAAATGTATTTGATAATATTATTACTATGGACAGAATCTAATTTGTTTAGCCATGAAATGTAGGAAAATCATTATTCAAGTGTAAATATATTATTGCAGTGTTATAACTGTTATTTTAGGGGTATTAATGTCTAATTACCTTGTTATAATTATTGTTTTAGGGGTATGAAAATCTGGTTACAGTGTTATAACTGTATAGTAATCTTTGTTTAATGTTTAATAGCATTTCCTATACAGAAGCGATTGACATTCTAAAACGCAGTTCCCAGAACTTCACCTTCAGGCCACAGGTAATGTGGCAACACTCCGACACTCCTGACATCTAGGGTTAGGGTAGACATCAGTATGTACATATATACATCTAGGTGTGACCGGTGTGTTTCTGCGTTGTGTAAAAATTATGTGCCACATGCAATCTTTGTAGGGCGATCTTCTTTTTATTCGATCAGCCACTCCTGTTGATACATAACAAGTGCATTGAACAATGCTGACAAACTCACTCCAGCACTCTAAAAACATAATAGAAGAAAAGTGAGTGAAGCACAAATAACAGATTTGTAAAACATTTCCCCATCACCACCATAACTGAAATAAAATGGGTGGATAACAAATAGTGACATACCTCTCCCACGATATTACAATGAAAAGGGGAGAGTCAAGATGGGTGGTCGCTATTTATACTTGGGGGGGAAACACCACAAAAGAAGAAAACAGAAAGGGGAGGAGTCTGGATCCCACATATTCACAACTAGATAAACAGATAAACAAATACAGTACATTTTGTGTAATTATACAAGTGACAGATCAACCTGGTTACATAGGGTTAGTGTAGACATCAGTATGTACATATTTATACATCTAGGGTTAGGGTAGACATCAGTATGTACATATATACATCTAGGGTTAGGGTAGACATCAGTATGTACATACAGTTGTGCTCAAATTTATTCAACCCCCACTGAAATAAAGTGTTTTGGCCAGTTTGACATTGATTTTGATCATTTCAGTCATCTTATTTACAATTATATCAAAGAGGCACTTATAAATTAGACAAACATAACATAATATTTATGATGGAATAACCACAAATGTCTTTACTGTGCTCACATCATTATCAGTTTTATTCAACCCCCTAGTGACATTATTTTTTAGTACTTAGTACAACATCCTTTTTCAGTTATGACAGCTTTCAAGCGTGAAGCATAGCTTGACACAAGTGTCTTGCAGCGACCTATGGGTATCTTAGCCCATTCTTCATGGGCAAAAGCCTCCAGTTCAGTCACATTCTTAGGCTTGCGCACTGCAACTGCCTTCTTTAGGTCCCACCAGAGGTTCTCAATTGGATTTAAGTCTGGTGATTGCGATGGCCACTCTAGAATGTTCCAGCCTTTCATGTTCAACCATGCTCTAGTGGACTTGGATGTGTGCTTCGGATCATTGTCCTGTTGGAAGGTCCAACGTCTCCCAAGCCGCAGGTTTGTGACTGACTCCATCACATTTTCCTCCAAAATCTCCTGGTACTGAAGGGAATTCATGGTACCCTGCACACGTTGAAGCTTTCCTGTACCATTAGAAGCAAAACAGCCCCAAAGCATAATTGACCCCCCGCCATGCTTCACAGTAGGCAAGGTGTTCTTTTGTTCATAAGCCTGGTTCTTCCTTCTCCAAACATAGCGCTGGTCCATTGTCCCAAACAGTTCTAATTTAGTTTCATCTGACCACAGTACACTGTTCCAAAACCTTTGTGGCTTGTCCACATGACTTTTGGCATACTGCAGTCGACTTTTCTTGTTCTTTGGAGTCAGCAAGGGGGTGCTTCTGGGCGTTCTGGCATGGAGGTCTTCGTTATGCAGTGCGCGCCTTATTGTCTGAGCTGAAACTTCAGTGCCCACATCTGACAGGTCTTTTTTCAGTTCCTTAGCAGTCACGCGGGGATTTTTCTCCACATTACGCTTCAGGTAGCGCACAGCAGTCGCGGTCAGGATCTTCTTTCTGCCACGACCAGGTAACGTTTCCACTGTGCCCTTTAACTTGAACTTGCGAATGATACTTCAGATAGTGTCTCTTGGAATATTTAACAACTTCGCAATCTTTTTATATCCATTGCCATTCTTGTGAAGAGCAATAACCTCTTCTCTTGTCTTCTGGGACCATTCTCTTGCCTTCACCATGCTTGGAAACACACCAGTAGATGTCTAGAAGGAGCTGAGTATCACAGTCCTTTTAAATCTGCCTAATTGGTGCTTATCATGCTTGATTGCTGCTCGTTGACATCCACAGATGTTTTCAATACCTGATGGAAAACACTGGAATGAACCTCTGTTCTTAGGAGTGGTAGTCGTAAAGGGGTTGAATAATTGTGTCAATGAAGAAATCACAAAAAGGCCATTTAATACTTTATGACAAAAAAAATTGATGCTATCTTAGTTGCATTTAGTTCTTTAACAAGTCCTTGTAAGATTTCATTATGAACACAATTACAAATGTGCACTGAATTCCATAAAACCCTTCGCAGCATTGGGGGTTGAATAAATTTGATCACAACTGTATATACATCTAGGGTTAGGATAGACATCAGTATGTACATATTTATACATCTAGGGTTAGGGTAGACATCAGTATGTACATATACATCTAGGGTTAGGGTAGACATCAGTATGTACATATATACATCTAGGGTTAGGATAGACATCAGTATGTACATATATACATCTAGAGTTAGGGTAGACATCAGTATGTACATATATACCTAGAGTTAGGGTAGACATCAGTATGTACATATATACATCTAGGGTTAGGGTAGACATCAGTATGTACATATTTATACATCTAGGGTTAGGATAGACATCAGTATGTACATATTTATACATCTAGAGTTAGGGTAGACATCAGTATGTACATATTTATACATCTAGGGTTAGGGTAGACATCAGTATGTACATATATATACATCTAGGGTTAGGGTAGACATCAGTATGTACATATTTATACATCTAGGGTTAGGGTAGACATCAGTATGTACATATGTAGATGATTAGTGTTAGATGAGAGTATGTACATTTGTGAGTTTTATGTGTTCTTAACTGTAGTGATTGGGACGTTAACCTTTCATTCCTTTTCAGCTCTGAGGCCTGGCAGCCTGCTTGCCTGGTTTTGTTTTTAAAGTCTTGTAAATATCTTCTGTTTGTTCAGCTCTCCAGGAGTAGCAGTTTTTTTTTGGGCTGGCGTTGTCTGTGTTTTTAGTTTTGTGAGTGAGGGAAATGTCTTTGTTTTACGTGGAGATTAGACTGTTTATCAAATAGGTAGTGAAGGGTTTGGTTTGTTATTTTTACTAGTCACATCTGATGCAGTATCTGCATAAAGTACACACAGACATGCAGCCCTGTTATTGTATTCTCCTTACATACACAGTACTCAGTAACTATTCTCGGTACATACATTCAAGCATGTATGTACATATATACACCACATATGCATACATACATATATTTCCACACGCACACATTTCCAGTCATAAGTTTGGACTCTACATACTCATTATTTTCAACATAACAAAAACAAGGAAGATGCCAAACCCATGAAAGAAAATGTCATTGTTCTAATAAACAAATATTTGATTATTTGAAGTAACTATCCTGTATTTAGATAAACGGCTTCATGAAGCAGCACCTATTATGTTTTTCCATCAGTCCTGAAGATATACTCACACATGCAGAGACCTTGTAGAGTGAGGAACTAAAGTTCTGAAATAAAACTCTTTGCTGAGGGTGCATTTAAAATTGTGTTGAGAATGAATTAATATATAACATCTTTCCCAAATCGTATTTGTCTTATAAACAAATATAAGAATAAAATGCCTTTTTTCTACTATTACGAACATGCATTTAGTCAGATGTGTTCAAACATGTCACTGGTAGTGTACAACACATACATGTACACATTCTGGTTTGACCTCTGTTCTCTACCCCATCTACACACACAGTGGGGCTGTGATCTTCAGACGGAGCATGAGAAGCTCCTTGTTAAACACTGTGGGAATGTCCCAGTCTTTGTGACTGATTATCCATACAACCTGAAGCCTTTCTATGCCAGAGACAACCAGGATCAGCCTCAGCACACAGTAAGACACACAACACACTAACCCTAACCTGTGAAACAGGAACACTACAGTAAGGTCTAAAGACTGCAGGCGGTGTGTACAGTGTTCTCAGATGTTGTTTGTGTAAGGCTTTGTTTCAGAGTGGAGCAGTACGAGTCCTGCTAGGCGAGCGCTCCACGAGACACAAGGCCTAATGAATCGATCAATGATGAATCAATTAATAAATTTAACAGGGCCACATTGGATCCCTTGACCATTGGGTTCTTTTACAGAGCCCTAAACTTTCAGATTTTACATCTCGTTTAAACTCGAGGATGGGCTCAGACCGTCACACTTATTTTAAGTCACAGTCCAGAGTTTCTGTGGTACTCCATATTAGCTTGATGTTGCCTTTTCATTCATGAAGGTGAATCATTTTGTGGCAGGTAGCTGCAGTGGACCTGCTGGTTCCTGGAGTGGGGGAGCTCTGTGGAGGCTCGCTCAGAGAGGAGAGACTGGAACTGCTGCGAGCGCGGCTTGCACGGTCAGGGACAACCCTTAACCCCTAACTAACCCTTAACCCTTAACCCCTAACTGTTAACGTTACCCTTAACCATTAACCCCTAACTAACCACTAACCCGTTGCCCATAACTGTTAGCCCCTAACTAACCCTTAACCCATTACCCTTAACCCTTAACCCCTAACTAACCCTTAACCCATCACCCTTAACTGTTATCCCCTAACTAACCGCTAACCCTTTACCCTTAACCGTTAACCCCTAACCATTAACCATTAAAACTTAACCATTAACCCATAACCCTTAACTATCCCTAACCCAGAGTTGTAGCAGATGGTGGTGATGCTATTATAAAACCTTATGCATTTTTGTACAATTGTACAGCATAAAGCAAGCTAGAATGTTAAGTTTGATGTAAATATGACACTGATGCTTTAAATAATCTATTTCAAGCCATAATAACCCCCCCCCACACACACACACACATATTTATATAAATATGTATGTAAATTATATGTATATAAATTTTGTTAATGATTTAAAGGACTTTCTCCCCACCACAGTAGCTCTTATGATGTGCCTTGTCAGTTCTCATGCGAGGCTGGAAAAGCTCTCTCTCCCCAACACAGTGCCTAACATAACGCGTCATTCTCCTTCTCTCTCATTCCAGGGCTGGGTTGGACATCACATATGCATGGTAGGATCACATATGCATGATAGGATCACATACGTAGCCCATTTGCATGGTAGAATCACATTTGCATAATTGGCTCACATAAGCGTGGTAGGATCACGATGGGATCACAAAGCATTTCAGATGTCGCGTCCAACTGAGCTGGACATGCAGCTGCTCTGTTTCCCACTTTTCTGCCCCTCCTGTGCCCCAGGTATCTGCAGCTGAGGCAGTTTGGGTCTGTTCCTCATGGAGGGTTTGGGATGGGCTTCGAGAGGTACCTGCAGTGTGTTTTGGGAATTGACAATATCAAAGACACCGTTCCATTCGCAAGGTTCTCACGTTCCTGTCTTCTATGAAACAGACTAGTGAGAAATTAGAGTGAACTAATTAAATGGATTTTCTGTTGGACTTTGCCTCGTTGCTTGTTTATTTGTTTATGGGATTAAAAAACACAAGTTCTTTGACAAATGTTTTCATTAAACAATATATTCTCTGTAAAGTTAAATCTAATCAATTTAAAGTAGATAATTTGAACAAATGTGGAATTGAGGTTTTCAGTAGAAAGTATTTTCACAATTTCACTGAGCACATGACAAAGATTAGGCTTAATGCTGTTCATGCGTGTTAACACAAACACGCATGAACACACCACTAGGTTTAGGGATATCAACATACCTTACTAGATTTATCAACACACACATCACTAAGGTTAGGGTTATCAGCACATAACTAGTGCATTCTATAGGTACTGTATAGAATACGGATGCTGTAGTTGGTCTTAAGTGTTTACAGTAGTTTTCATTCTGACACTGGAACCAGATGTCAAATTTCCAGAAAGTTCTGGATAGTAGATATGATGGCTAGACAGATGGTAGATAAGAGAATGCTAGTTTGTCTATAACAGAGAGAGAGAGAGAGATATCAGTAATGACGTTTATATTATAATGTTCAACATTTGGTTAATTTGCTGATCGATTGCGCCGCTCTACTCCAGAGAACCACTAGATGGCAGAATTTTCCAAACTGCGGTACTTGTGTGTTCACGTTCCCCAAGTTGATTGGTTACCTATTTGTTCCGTTTATTTCCCTTTATTTCTACGGTGTCATCGTATAAGTTCTGTCATAGGTGGTCGCTTTGTTCAAAACCGACACAAACAGAAGCTAAAGTAAATAATGAAATTAATGAATATTTTTCGTGCAAGGAGGTTCACGCATATATGTGGAATAGGATGAACATGGAAATCTTAATAAAACCTATGCGCTAAATCTTAATAAAAAATGCACACAGTCTTAAACTGTAATATCAAACACGTCTATGCTGAATTGCAATAAAACAAACGCGCATGTTGAGAGAATCCCCAGCGCTCTACATAGGGCGTAGTTCATTGTTGCTTTGCTCCAAACAGTCCCTGCCCGTCCCAAGCGCCGCCCCTCCCTGTGGGCGGGGCACGACTGGGAAAACAAGCCGCAGACATCCAGCGCTACTTCCTACATCACAGCTCCGCTCGAGCGCTTCCCCTCCTCGTCGCGCGCCGACCGTCTCTCGTTCTCCGACGCGGAGAGTTTTACCGCGAGCTCCACGCGCGTCGCGCGCCCCCCGTTCCTCCGGACACGCCGCGTGACCGAATGGGGCACCGCAGCGCGTGAAGTGTGAAGTGTGCGCCTCACGCGCGGAGCGGCGCGTCGCGTGCGCGTCCCCTACATGGACGCGCTGCATCCGAGGACACGAGCGTGATTCCTGCTGTTGAACTCGTCTTAGCGGATCATGAGTGGCGGGGAGGTCGTGTGTCAGGGATGGTTAAGGAAGTCTCCTCCAGAGAAGAAGCTCAGAAGATATGTAAGTTTACGAAAGACTATTTCAGTTTTTCTTTGTAACTAAAGCTAGTAAAACCTTTAAAACGTTGATCTTTGTTCTCAACTTTTTGGAAAGCAATTCTTAATGTGCTTTGGCATGTGCATAATTTTATTTAGCTACTTATTATGTGATAAAGATGCTGCAATTGTAATAGTGCTC
Source organism: Brachyhypopomus gauderio (assembly GCF_052324685.1). Classification (NCBI taxonomy): domain Eukaryota; kingdom Metazoa; phylum Chordata; class Actinopteri; order Gymnotiformes; family Hypopomidae; genus Brachyhypopomus; species Brachyhypopomus gauderio. The sequence continues at coordinate 2,615,024 of NC_135226.1, forward strand.
GTGCGTTGGAGGTGCCCTTGGCTCGTGCTCGCTTTAGCAGGTGCGACCCACTATCTCCGCAACCTGTTTTGTCTCCAGTATCTCCTCCCTCTCGCTTACATCAGAACCGAGACAAAAACTACAGCTGTTTACTACTGTATGCACGCAAACCACGAAAACTGTGGCAGTGTGAATAAAACTAAGTCCCGTGTTATTGTGTGGATTTAATTGCTCAGTGGGGTTTGGAGACACCATGGAGTTCCGTCTGTCTCCTAATTCTGTTGCAGACAGCTGTCCATACAACTGTTGTGTGGAAAGAGCACAATGTGCCTCCTCTGATGTAGTAAAGCCTGTTATTAACGCCCTACTGTAAGATACAGCCCGACGTTTGTGATGCAGGCCCGTTTGCCTTAAATCCTGGTATCTGGACACAGAGCTAATGCTTTTCGGTTTGCCAGACAAGATAATGGGTTTATACAAAAGCAGCGAAGGCTTGCAGCCCAACCTTATAAATACAGCTGTTCGTGTTTATCTACAGTGTTGCATTACAGAATCTCCCTGTCCTCCGACCTAACTTTGCCATGATGTCACACCCCCCCCCCCCTCCCTTTTTTTTTGTTTGCATGTCTCTTGTATTCAAATTCACACATACTAGGGTTAGGGTTAGATTACGTCCTAGGGTTAGGGTTAGATCACAGACTTGGTCACTTCCTCATTGTCTTCCTTATAAAGCTGCTCTGTTGTATATGTGATTACCCAAGAACTGATCATGTCAAAATGTAAAGCCTACATGCATTAAGGAGGGTTGAGGTTAACCCTCGCTGTTGTGAAGAGGGGTAATATTAACCCGTATAGTAGTGGTTGGGGTCACGGTAAGCCTGTGCTGTGTGAGGAGGGGTAATATTAACCCGTATAGTAGTGGTTGGGGTCACGGTAAGCCTGTGCTGTGTGAGGAGGGGTAATATTAACCCGTATAGTAGTGGTTGGGGTCACGGTAAGCCTGTGCTGTGTGAGGAGGGGTAATATTAACCCGTATAGTAGTGGTTGGGGTCACGGTAAGCCTGTGCTGTGTGAGGAGGGGTAATATTAACCCGTATAGTAGTGGTTGGGGTCACGGTAAGCCTGTGCTGTGTGAGGAGGTGTAATATTAACCCGTATAGTAGTGGTTGGGGTCACGGTAAGCCTGTGCTGTGTGAGGAGGGGTAATATTAACCCGTATAGTAGTGGTTGGGGTCACGGTAAGCCTGTGCTGTGTGAGGAGGGGTAATATTAACCCGTATAGTAGTGGTTGGGGTCACGGTAAGCCTGTGCTGTGTGAGGTAATCTGAGGTAAATGGTGTTAGCCCTGATTTCTCAGCTGCACAACATGCTAAGCAATGGTGGTTGAACATAGTTGTAGAAACTAACATGACAATCGTCCAGTGCATTTGCAGAAAAGAGAAGACAGAGGGCCATGGGGACATGTGCTGCCCAACCCAGAACCTGACAGGAAGAAGAAGACTATTGTCCAATCTCACAGTTACATCCACTTAAATGAGCTAAACAACTAGAAGTAGACAATGAAGACCATTTAGCAAACAGGATTACTGTCATCTGACCATGCTGAGGAACTAAAACGGAGAGTTTAAGCACTGGGGTTTTCATTTCCCAGCTTTAAGGTATTAACAGCTAAAATAGCCCCCACATTGTTGAAATAATTTGGTAACTGAATTAATTTTATAAATTGTGTATTATTGGTTGTCAGTATTTCAGTGTTTACATATAAAATTCATTAGATAGATTCAGTAGTATTGTCCTCTTTCACATCCAGTGTCATTTAACATGGCAGTTATAGGATTTGTTATTTTTTTTAAAAAAAGCTTTCAGGCTAGAATGCATAAACAGTAACGTCACTGGCTTAATCAGCGTTGTTTGTTTGATTTGTTCAGACTTGTCGTTTGCCTCTTTAACATGTTGTTAGCCTCTTTAGCATGTTGATAACTTCTTTAGCACGTCAAAGGGTTTTAGTAGGAGATTTTGAGGCTTCCTTTCAGCATGGCTGTTATCATTTGTCTCTTTATTATTTACACTGAGCAGAAGGAAGAGCCTTGCATGCCTGACCTGATCGTCTCCAACTATTTCTCTCGTTTGCTCCAGCCTTTGTGCTGTTGTCGGTTATGAAGTTCTGTTTGGTTTTGTAACTCCGCTTGAAAACATGTCGCGTTCTACATCAAGTGTAAAGCAAGCCTTCTGTGTGTGTTCAGTGTGACATAAACACGTCACAGACGGTCTCACCTGAACTGCTGTCACTCCATGCAGATGACATGCAAATATTCTGCACAAACACCATTGTCGGTTAGTGCCCTGTAGCAGCTGAATAATGTAGTCGTGTGTGTTATTTAGATTAACAGTGGAGTGTTTTTATATTCACCATACTATTGATGCATGTTGCACAGTACTGCTAACATAATGGATTAACACAAAAAACAGTAAATGTAATTAATTAACAGTTAATGCAACTCAGAAAATCACTCCAATTAAAATATAAATGTAAGGTTATTTGCTGGATAGAGGAGGACTGTGTGCACTAAGGACACTAGTTATGTGTGGCTTCCTTGTGTATATCTATTGTTTTGGATTGATAATTTGATAAAGATTGTACCCCTGTACAGGGGCGTAGCAGCAAATTCTGGGCCCTGTGCACTCTCAATGTCAGTGGGCCCCTATAAATGCTAGTAAACAAGGCACATGAGCAAAATGAACCCCTTTCCCTACTCGGGCCCTACCCTTCCCTACTCTACTGGGTAGTCAGGTCCACTTTCCCCCCCACTACCACGCCCCTGCCCCAGTACTGTTCCTGGTACTGTTCCCGGTACTGTTCTTGGTACACTGCTCAGTGATCTGTGGAGACAGGAGAACAGAGTAGTCTTGCAGTATCTCTACCTCTGTCCTAGAAGAAGTTCACTCTCTGACCCCTGTGGTTTTGTAGTGACAGGTCTGGAGTCATTTCTCTTATGTCTGTGACCAGCAGCACCTGTTATATACTTTATTAGAAAGACCAGGACACACTCTCACTAAAGGTATACATGATGCTACAGCTCCAGTGTGTGTCTTTATTTTAGTCTAAAACTGAGTTGAAGTCCTTGTACTTTCACTTAAACAATAAATTTATGTGCAGATGCTTCATCTAATGTAACAAGTACAGGATGGAAACGCAGCTAATTTGATCATCAGACATCTGTTTACATAATCAGTCATCAGACATCTGTTTCTGGTGGTTAATCCTAATATGGTTGATGAACATGGCTGTCCTGTACTGGTCGGTAATGCTAAATCAGAATCTTTCTTTTTTCACTCAGAAGGTTGTTGTGTGAAACTGTCACACTCGTGGTGAGCAGCAGTGAATTCAGGGACAGCTTCCTGTCCTTACCCTAACGTCCTGTCCTTACCCTAACGTCCTGTCCTTACCCTAACATTGCTGTCCCTTTACAAGAATCAATACTCCTTTCACCGCCAGTGACAAATTCATCATAAACCATTAGATTACTGAAAATGCTTTAAAACGGCAGTTTTGAGCACTGAAAACTGATTCACTCTTAAGCTATTTCTGATGAGGCTTTAAGAGACATCCCAATGTATTTCTGTAATAACCCACCAAGTCGGTGTGTAACCTGAGATTCCAGCAGCACTGATGTTAGCTGCTACCACCCATTCTCCTGGCTGTTCCCTCTGACATCACTTCACAAACATGTTGGTTTGCGTAATCCATCACCGCATTCCAGACTGATCATATCAGGGAAGGTGAATTCAGTCCATCATCCTTTAGTGAATTCAGTGCATCTTGTTTTACTCGCCTTTCTAAACATACCCACTCCAACATGTAGGGCTAATGGAGGGGTTGTTGGGGGTGGCAATTAGGATATGTGGTCAAATGAAGAACTGTAGCGTTAATAACTCAAAACGCAAGCTGGGCACTCTGGGTATTCTGCTGTTTATCCCCTTACACGTTTGTTAAGTGTGTGTTTTGCTTTATTTATTAGGCTAGAAGGAAACAAACTTCCTCAAATGGGCCTCCGACCCCTGGCCTCTCCTCTGTCAGGATGTGACAGCAGACATGTTTGATCTTTATTTAGCGTGTAGCCTGTCCCTCAGCGTGCTCTGGCTGCGGACCCGTGTAAGCCACACTGAGTGGTAGCAGGCTCCAGACTTCCTGTGGATGGTACATACAGGAAACTAAGCTGTGCCGAGGGCGGGAAACAAGTGAACACGTGCAGGTTCCTCAGTGAGCTTGGGTTAGGGTCAAGGTCACGGTCCATGCACTTGGGTTAGGATGCTTGCCTTCGTGCCGCTTCTCCCTGTATTGAACGCAGTGTCTGATGTGTTCCACACTCATGATGTGAGCTTGTGTTTTACACTCCCGTCATTCAGGTCTGACCGTGAGGACAAACACTTGCATTCAGTGTCTGGACCAATGTGTCTGGCCACCTGGTTGTAGCAGAATTGTGAACATTTATAATTTATAGGTAGCATATAAAACAGTATTGTATTAAGCTGTGACTTTGGTTTAGAGCCTATTTTTGATACAGCTTTACAACTAAGTGGCATTAATTGAACCCACATGTATGCTGACTTATTCTAGGGGTTCCATTATAAAAATAATGCATTTGGAACAAATTAATGGGCTGCTATAAATATCATAAAACAAATGTAATTGTGTGAAGAAGATACAGGTAGCCTATATTTTGACACTACTGAGTTTATGACAACCTGAGATGACTTTGCAGAACCCATTGTTTCAGCGGCATATTAGACAGCAAAATGGTCAGCACTTTGATGCTTTGTTAGTTATTCAGAAAAAACATTGAATTAATTATTCCTTTTAAAATTTTGGACATGGAAAATATTTTTCACAGATATTTCAGAGATTATGCAGGAATGTGCAGTATTATACAGTGATGTCAGTATTATACAGTGATGTCACTATTATACAGTGATGTCAGTATTATACATCACATGGCACATGGGCAACTCTACATAAATCATATACTGAGAGAAAATATTAGATCCTGGCCCCTAATGAGCAAACCAAGGTGACAGTAACAAGCAAAACCTCCCTGAGAACAAGAGGAAGGAAACTGGAGTGGAAGCTCAGAAGGGGAGACGTCGTCCTCCCACCTACAGAGATGACAACAAATAACACACACGCAAAAGAACAGCAAACTAATAACACACACGCTAAAGAACAGCAAACTAATAGCACACGCTAAAGAACAGCAAACTAATAACACACGCAAAAGAACAGCAAACTAATAACACACATGCTAAAGAACAGCAAACTAATAGCACACGCTAAAGAACAGCAAACTAATAGCACACGCTAAAGAACAGCAAACTAATAACACACGCTAAAGAACAGCAAACTAATAACACACGCTAAAGAACAGCAAACTAATAGCACACACGTAAAAGAACAGCAAACTAATTAACACACACGCTAAAGAACAGCAAACTAATAATACACACGCTAAAGAACAGCAAACTAATAACACACACGCAAAAGAACAGCAAACTAATAACACACACGCAAAAGAACAGCAAACTAATAACACACAAAAGAACAGCAAATGAATAACACACACGCAAAAGAACAGCAAACGAATAACACACACGCAAAAGAACAGCAAACTAATAACACACATGCAAAAGAACAGCAAACTAATAACACACACGCAAAAGAACAGCAAACTAATAACACACACGCTAAAGAACAGCAAACTAATAACACACGCAAAAGAACAGCAAACTAATAACACACACGCTAAAGAACAGCAAACTAATAGCACACGCTAAAGGACAGCAAACTAATAGCACACGCTAAAGAACAGCAAACTAATAACACACGCTAAAGAACAGCAAACTAATAACACACGCTAAAGAACAGCAAACTAATAGCACACACGTAAAAGAACAGCAAACTAATAACACACACGCAAAAGAACAGCAAACTAATAACACACACGCTAAAGAACAGCAAACTAATAACACACGCAAAAGAACAGCAAACTAATAACACACACGCTAAAGAACAGCAAACTAATAGCACACGCTAAAGAACAGCAAACTAATAGCACACGCTAAAGAACAGCAAACTAATAACACACGCTAAAGAACAGCAAACTAATAACACACGCAAAAGAACAGCAAACTAATAACACACAAAAGAACAGCAAACTAATAACACACAAAAGAACAGCAAACGAATAACACACACGCAAAAGAACAGCAAACGAATAACACACGCAAAAGAACAGCAAACTAATAACACACGCAAAAGAACAGCAAACTAATAACACACGCAAAAGAACAGCAAACTAATAACACACAAAAGAACAGCAAACGAATAACACACACGCAAAAGAACAGCAAACGAATAACACACGCAAAAGAACAGCAAACTAATAACACACGCAAAAGAACAGCAAACTAATAACACACACAAAAGAACAGCAAACTAATAACACACACGCTAAAGAACAGCAAACTAATAACACACACGCTAAAGAACAGCAAACTAATAACACACACAAAAGAACAGCAAACGAATAACACACACGCAAAAGAACAGCAAACGAATAACACACACGCAAAAGAACAGCAAACGAATAACACACACGCAAAAGAACAGCAAACGAATAACACACGCAAAAGAACAGCAAACTAATAACACGCAAAAGAACAGCAAACTAATAACACACGCAAAAGAACAGCAAACTAATAACACACACGCAAAAGAACAGCAAACTAATAACACACACGCAAAAGAACAGCAAACGAATAACACACGCAAAATAAAAGCAAACTAATAACACACACAAAAGAACAGCAAACTAATAACACACAGAAGTGAACAGCAAACTAATAACACACAGAAGTGAACAGCAAACTAATAACACACGCAAAAGAACAGCAAACTAATAACACACACGCTAAAGAACAACAAACTAATAACACACACACAAAAGAACAGCAAACTAATAACACACACGCTAAAGAACAGCAAACCAATAACACACACGCTAAAGAACAACAAACTAATAACACACACGCTAAAGAACAGCAAACTAATAACACACACACAAAAGAACAGCAAACTAATAACACACACGCTAAAGAACAACAAACTAATAACACACACACAAAAGAACAGCAAACTAATAACACACACACAAAAGAACAGCAAACTAATAACACACACGCTAAAGAACAACAAACTAATAACACACACGCTAAAGAACAGCAAACTAATAACACACACACAAAAGAACAGCAAACTAATAGCACACACGTAAAAGAACAGCAAACTAATAACACACACGCTAAAGAACAGCAAACTAATAATACACACGCTAAAGAACAGCAAACTAATAACACACGCAAAAGAACAGCAAACTAATAACACACACGCAAAAGAACAGCAAACTAATAACACACAAAAGAACAGCAAACGAATAACACACGCAAAAGAACAGCAAACGAATAACACACACGCAAAAGAACAGCAAACGAATAACACACGCAAAAGAACAGCAAACTAATAACACACACAAAAGAACAGCAAACTAATAACACACACAAAAGAACAGCAAACTAATAACACACACGCTAAAGAACAGCAAACTAATAACACACACAAAAGAACAGCAAACGAATAACACACACGCAAAAGAACAGCAAACGAATAACACACACGCAAAAGAACAGCAAACGAATAACACACACGCAAAAGAACAGCAAACGAATAACACACACGCAAAAGAACAGCAAACTAATAACACACGCAAAAGAACAGCAAACTAATAACACACACGCAAAAGAACAGCAAACTAATAACACACGCAAAAGAACAGCAAACGAATAACACACACAAAAGAACAGCAAACTAATAACACACAGAAGTGAACAGCAAACTAATAACACACAGAAGTGAACAGCAAACTAATAACACACAGAAGTGAACAGCAAACTAATAACACACACGCAAAAGAACAGCAAACTAATAACACACACGCTAAAGAACAACAAACTAATAACACACACGCAAAAGAACAGCAAACTAATAACACACACGCAAAAGAACAGCAAACTAATAACACACACGCTAAAGAACAGCAAACTAATAACACACACGCTAAAGAACAACAAACTAATAACACACACGCTAAAGAACAGCAAACTAATAACACACACGCAAAAGAACAGCAAACTAATAACACACACGCTAAAGAACAGCAAACTAATAACACACACGCTAAAGAACAGCAAACTAATAACACACACGCAAAAGAACCTCAAATTAATAACACATTAATAACCATGAATCAACTAAGAACTAAACTAATAACACCACAAATCATAATATCATGAATCAACTAATAACCAAATGAATAACATGTCATGAATCAAGTTAAATAACTAAACTAATTACACATCATGAATCAACTTCATTTTGCTTTTGTTATAAATCTTATAAAAGAAGCACATAACAAACTAAGAACACACAAATAAAATAACAACACTTGATGCCAACAGGTTCTGTGGGTTCATAGAGTTCTGTGGGTGGTATAAGAATAATCCAATGGGAGCCAAGTTACTTTGAAATAGTCACAGTGAAACTTCTGGATAAATTACCTTAATGTCTCCTTCCCAATCCTGTATTTATGAAATTTAGTGTTCTGAATTGAAGCATTTTGTAGTCTTTAAAATATATATATTGGCAAAGCTTTTAAATTCAGAATACGTTGATTCATTTGTTAAAAAAACAGGTTATTAAATGCCATCCAATATTATTTCTCCAGAAACCATGGGGCACATCGTAGTTTAGAGACCAGATACCTTGGTTTGAATCTCTGTGCTGAGGCTGACAGGGGTGAGATTTGCCTGCCTGTTTTGACAGCTGAGGCCTTTATTACAGGTGATGTCATACATGTTATTGGACAAGCCCATAGGTGTGTGAGAGTGTGTGAATGTGTGTTGATGTATGTGTACTAGGTGTGTGTGTGTGTTTGTGTCAGTGTATGTGTAGCAGGTGTGTGTGAGAATGTTTGCGTGTGTGTTCATGTATGTGTAGAGGGTGTGTACAAGAGTGCATGAGTGTATGTTGTATGTGTGATAGTTCACTAGGGCCATATGGTAGACAGATTGTTAAATCAGGGGGACATTACTTGATTAAAGGTGCTCGGTGCTGTTTCACCAAGATTAGGGATGTAAGCTTGTTCTGCCCCGTCCTGAGCCTTGTGTCCTAAACATTTTGTGCTCACTTATCATAGGTGGATATTATATCAGATCACTTTTAAAGGGTATGAACATTCTAGAAAATTATTTGCATTTAAATGTATATAATGTAACCAGCTTCCTTCTGACTGACGTGACAAACGTCCTGAATAATTCTCAAACTATAATGATTTTAGTTTTTATGTTGACCTAAATCCAGTGGAATGAATTTAGCTGTGAAATTAAGCTATAATATTCAGTTTAAGAGGCAGTTAATTAGAAAACTGTTTTTAAACTTTTCTGATGGCACATATAATGACTTAAAACTGCACTTGAGTATTTGGGAATTAGAGTGTTCTGAGTGGCCTGGTCAGACTGGTTTGAAGACAGTTTGCCATCTGTCCACCTGTCTGAGGCTGCTCCAGATGTGTGGATTTATCCTGAAGGTGCAGCAGGTTGGACAGATTTAATCTGGAGCAGCGTACAGATGTGCAGGGCTTACTGAACGTGCCCTACCCCCCTTGCCTACAGATCGTTGCTCAGGAGTTTCAGATTGGCTTTGACTCTGGTGTGGAAACGACATGAAAACATTTAACAAGTTACTGTTTTACCATAAGCTTTCACTCTGTAATCACACTTTTTATATGTACTGCATGCACGTATGGACTTTTTGTGTATAAGTAAAAGAAAGCAAGACACATAAGCAGAGAATCATTCAGACAGATGGACATCTCATGGACAGACAGGTGTGGTTCTGTCTTCCCTCCATCAAACTGCTCGCATGTATAAATGCGGATCATCTGACTTTCCCTCCCAACTCCTCAATGATACAGAACCAAAACACTTGGTAGTACAGACGGCAGGGAGCACAGGAAGCAGCACAAAGACGTCTGATTACCCAGAATGCCTCGCTATGGATCATCGGGCTAGCATGAGCAGCTTTTTGAATGAATGCAAGAACCCATTCATACTACTGCTTCTTTACGGTACAAGAGCCTGCAGAAGAGGTCGGATTAGACTGCTCTCTCAGTCTGACTGGACTGCTCTCTCAGTCTGACTGGACTGCTCTATCAGTCTGACTGGACTGCTCTATCAGTCTGACTGGACTGCTCTATCAGTCTGACTGGACTGCTCTCAGTCTGATTGGACTGCTCTCTCTGTCTGACTGGACTCCTCTCTCTGACTGGACTGCTCTCTCTGTCTGACTGGACTGCTCTCTCTGTCTGACTGGACTGCTCTCTCTGTCTGACTGGACTGCTCTATCAGTCTGACTGGACTGCTCTCTCAGTCTGATTGTTTGCCATTGCATTCCAGAGAATGATGGTCTGATCAGTACAGGTGTGCCAAAAAATCGATTCATATATCAAAAATCGATTCTCATTTACTACGATTCAGAATCTATTTTAAATGTCGTGGTGAAGTCTCGCGTTGCATAATTAAAAAATTACGCGAGACTTTACGCAGCTTGTTCTGGGACACACTCATGCGCGAAAAAGGTTCAAAACACATGGGGGAAAGAGATATTCAACCTGTCCGGTCTTCATTTAAGGCAAAAATATGGGTTCATTTTGGTTTTTACCGAATGCCGGGGAAGACCGAACTGGACACAATGTAGCTCGTGTGCAAGGCTTGTGTAACGCGGTGAGCACGGGAGCGTTAATATAGAGGAGGGTGAGAAATAATATAGAGAAGGACGGACCCAAGTGCCTGCTCGCAAGAGCAAGACGTTTGACATTCGTCAAATGTATTAGCGAGAGGGAAACGCGCACAGCGACCCAGAACGAACAAACAAAACAACACGGAAGACTCAACACGCAAGAGAATAGAAACCAAAATCGTGAGGGCACGGAGTAAATAGAAACAAAAAACCAATGCGGAAAATACAACGCGTGAAAAATAACACTCAACGGTATTGAGACGGGAGGAAGAAACAAAACAACAACAGTAACTAAAAAACAGCGCGGATAAATGCAACGCGAAAACGAAACCAAGGACACCAGCAGAAGTAACTGGCAAAAAACGCTGCAGCAAAATAAAACCCTTCCCAAAAATAAAGGCAAAACGGAGACTGTCCAAGACTGAACCTAATGCAGTTAAAGGTAGTACACAGAGGGTATATGTGCAATGCTAGATTAGCCCAAATTTATCCAGAAACGGAATCTAACTGCCCTCGGTGTGGAGGAGAGGAAGCAACACTTTATCATATGTTTTGGTCATGCCGCAAACTGGAGAAATATTGGGACTTTGTGCGCTCATCTCTCTCTACAGTGTTTAAAAAACAATTGAATCTGGGCCCTCAACTAGCAATCTTCAGTGTTGCCACGGACAAAACAACATGGAGTTCTCGAGAGTTGGACAGTATAGCATTCACACTACTGCTTGCAAAAAGGCGAATTCTCATTAGCTGGAAGTCCTGTTTCTCTCCATCCTATTCACTTTGGCTTAAAGATGTCATGTTCTTTCTACACCTGGAAAAAATTAAATTTAGTCTTAGAGGCTCAACAGAAAATTTTTATAGGTGCTGGTCGCCTTTCATAACATTCTTCAAATCCTTGCAACGGCTTCCGGCTGAGGATATGTAAGATTGACTAACTAAAGCAACCTCCATGTTCTCTTATCCTTTTACCTTACTCCCCCTCCCCTTCTTTTTTTTTTTTTTTTTTTTTTTTGTCTTGGTTTTGCTCAAGAATTTTGGTAACAACAAAAACCATTTTATTTTATCAAAGCATTTAATTTTTGTTAATTAAATGTGAGACACTTAATTTTCTGTATTTGTCGTTCTGTCTTGCAAAGCAGAGTGTAGTAGATCATGCAGATTTTATAGACTGAAGCAGACATTTTTATAAATCAAATCGTTTTTTGAATCGAAAATAGTTTTGAATCGAAAATCGATTTTTGAATTGAATTGTGGCCCCCAAGATCGGAATTGAATCGAATCGTGAGATAGTAAACGATTCCCACCCCTGCTGATCAGGATCTCTGACCTGGTACATTTAATCCATCTCTCCGTCTGTTTCTCTCTTCCAGCTCATAGGAACCTCTCATGCTTTATCGTCTCTCCCCAGAGCCGGCCCAGAGCATACTCGAATTACGCGGCTGCTCGGGGCCTGTAAAGGGCCGGCCCTGCTCTCCCCAGTCCGACAGTGTGGCTCCAAAGGCCGCATCCCCATGAGAGGATCAGGCACCCGGCCCATGCGTCTGCATTTGTCCTGTTCTTGCTTTTGTTCTGTCATTGCGCTCTATGATTGACGGGCTTGCTTGTAAAAGCCCTGGGTTGTATTGCCATGTAAAGCCAGTTGAGCGTGCAGGATCCAAGATCATTTCAGTGGATATACATTTGATTGCATCCAAGTCTCTGCTATATTCCCTGTGCTGTTCTGTTTATTTCCTCGCCTGTGTGGAGTGGAACACCATCACTAGCTACAGGCTCTGGATCAGTTCAAGTCTGCAGAAAAAAATGACATAAGAGCTTTAACACTAGAAAATATCAGCCCAACTTGACAACCTGTGCGCCTGTGTCTGTGCGTTTGCCTGTGCCTGTGTGTGTATCCGTGCATGTGCCTGTATCTGTGTGTGTATCTGCCTGTGTGTGTGTGCCTGTGTCTGCGTGTGTCTGTGCCTGTGCGTGTGTGTATCCGTGTGTGTGCCTGTATCCGTGTGCGCCTGTGTCTGTGCGTTTGCCTGTGCCTGTGTGTGTATCTGTGCGTGAGCCTGTGTCTGCGTGTGCCTGTGCCTATGAGTGTGCCTGTGTCTGCATGTGTTTGTGTGTTTGCCTTTGTCTGTGTCCGTGCATGTGCATGCGTTTGTGCGTGTGCCTGTATCTGTGCCTGTGTCCATGTCTGTGTGCGCCTGTGTCCATGTCTGTGTGCGCCTGTGTCCATGTCTGTGTGCGCCTGTGTCCATGTCTGTGTGTGCCTGTGTCCATGTCTGTGTGTGTGTGCCTGTGTCCATGTCTGTGTGTGTGCGCCTGTGTCCATGTCTGTGTGTGCCTGTGTCCATGTCTGTGTGTGCCTGTGTCCATGTCTGTGTGTGCCTGTGTCTGTGCGTGTGCGCGCATGTTTTGTGTTTCATGAAGCATAACTGAAAAGGGCTTGGCCACACAAACACACATCTGTCTGGACTCCATGCGAAATTTCTGCCAACTGTATCACAAACCATAACCCTAACCACACATACTGGGACTCTTTATTTTAACCCCTGATGACATGTCACCTATAGAAATATAGATGGATGACACCTGCTCTATGTGTAGAGACCAGCACAGGACATCATCTGTGGAACAGGTCTGTCCAGCCGTGTGTGTGTGTGTGTGTGTGTGTGTGTGTGTGTGTCCTCACACAGGGACAGGGAGAGTAATGTCAAGATAGTGAGAGACAACAAACATTGTATGCATCTTAGTTTTCAGATATGTTACGATAAATATGATCATAAATACACCTGAACACAAGTATGGGTACTTGTGGAGGTACTCCATGCATTGAAAGTAATATAATATAATATTATATAATAATATGCGGCTGCTGGGCACCTGAGCAAGGCACTTAACCCTCAATTGCGCAAATTGAGTCATAATTATAAGTTGCTTCAGATAAAAGTGTCAGCTAAATGCTGTCAATGTAAATGATAGAATATCCGTAATCTTCGTCTGCTGTAGGAATAGCATTCCTGCATCTCTTATCAATGAGTTCAACTGGTCTGCACTAAAATTAATCACAGACCTATACAACCCTTTCATGTAACAAAAGCATTTATTGGAATTAAAATGAAAAAGGCTTTAAAAAAAAGAGAGAATAACTCGGTATTATATTTAATTTTTTTAAGTATTTAAAATACTTTGTTTTACTTCTTTATCTCATCTCAACTCTTATGTACATCTGTTCACATTCAGATTAAGAACTTAACATGGGCTTCTGTTGGGTTCATCAGAAAGCCAGCTGTAGGATTTCTAAGTGTTTTTTAGTAACTGTAGTTTCCTTGGAAGTGCATATTTGTTTTGCTGAACATGTTCTTTGACACTAAACAGTAAAAATATTATCAGTCTTGTACTGTAACTACTATGGGCAGCTCGAGTTGTATCAGCAAAGTGGCATTAAAGGAGTAGTCTGACCATAAATTATAACAAACATTAATAATACATTTAACCATGCAGAATTTAGTTTTATGTTGGTGTAGACAAACACATTTTCTCATTTTTCTCTCTCTAGATAGACAAAGAGAGACAATGGAAGCAATCTTGCTCCAAACAGTATGTCGGCATGTAGCGGGCTGGGCTGTGGTCTGTTGTTTGGTTCAGTAGGCCTTTACCCACAATGCTCTCACCCTCACCCGGTGTTATACCGCAGCTCGTTTTGTTATAGAACAGAGCAGGTAGATAAATGAACACCCAGCTTAACCTCAGCTTGCAGTTATGTTTACTCAGCTGTGTGTGTGTGTGTGTGTGTGTGTGTGTGTGTGTGTGTGTGTGTTCATGCGCATCCCTTTCTTGAACTTAAGATTAGCTGCAGTGTTCTCGGACGCACACAGACTGTGCCCTTTGAGACGAGGCACGTCTGCTTTCCATGTTCATCTAATATGCAGAAACGTACCGACATACGTCTTGTTGATATTGCTGACCGCCTACATCGCTGTGATTCTTCATTTCTGTTGAAGGCTGTTAACTGCCATGTAACCGTCATGTCCTTATTTATGGTGAGTGAAGTTATTTTTTCTTGTTGTTTTTCTGTAAACTCTTCTCAGCATTAACAGCGGCTACACACCAGATACACACCTAGAGAACACACCTGACGTCAGTTCAGCATGTTTGTAGACAGTAGTTGATGTTGTGTGTGTGACCCCAGGCCTTATGGGCAGACATTGTACTGGACAGTTAAAGCATCCAGAGTGTAAGAGTCTGTGCCTACGTCCTTTCACTATAATTTTATTCTTCTTGTATTCTAAATATAAATAATAATGATAATTAAACAATAACATAAAATAATAAAGTAAGTCTAAGTGTAAATCTGGTGTGGATGCATGTTCACAATGCGTCTGCTCAACTGGAGTTGGTACTTTTCACACCGGAGATGTTTTGCACTTATGAGTGTGATGGTGACTACATGCAGATTTCTGATCTCTGGTCTTTTAAACCTTTTAACTTTTATTCCCCTTTAATGTTTAATCATTTTGGCATGATATACATTGTAGGGTTAGAATATTAGCCTACACATGTGGCACACACACACAGTCTAAAAGCTTGCACATTATATATTTTTACATTTTTGACATGTAGATATGTAATATCACTGTTAATACCACAGGATCCAAGTAATATAAGTAAACAAGTAAACAATTAAAAATTAACAAAGGCCTAAAATCCTAAAATGTAATTTAGAAAGAATGCAGTTTCTGGTGAGGAATAAATTAGGACACCCACATGTTGCCCCTCTTATAGTAGTTAAGATCACACACAGGTGTATCACATAAGGAGCACATGATAATCATTACCCAGCATTTTGAATGAGGCTTGCCCTATTTAAACCTCAGAAAACTAATCTGGTGTGTCCCTGTTGAAGTGAGAGTGGGCACTATGGTGAGATCCAAAGAGCTGAAGCCCTGAAAAATGATTGTGGCTTCTTATGAGTGTGGTAAGGGATTTAAAAAGATCTCAAAAGAATCTGACATCAGCCATTCCATCATCCCGAAAACAAGTGGACCTTCACAAGTGGAGGACATTCAAACAGCTGCGACCATGCGCAGGTCTGGCCGTCCAAGCAAGTTCAGAAATGTTCTGATTACCTCTGCTGTCATTTGCTACTGCAGTATGCTAGCTAGCACTCTTCTTTGTTACTACTGCAATATACTAGCTAGCACTCTAAGTTACTACTGCAGTGTGCTAGCTAACACTCTACTATTCCAGGATCTACAATTTCCAGTATATTTGACAGTGGTTCTTAGTGCAAACAAAACTGTACAAAAAAAAGTCTGTAAGCTCAATAATGAGCAGAAATGTGGCGGTCTTCATTGATGAGCCAACACTGCATATGGAGACGCTTTGCACCATAATTGGAGAACAGTCAAAGATTGCTGTAATACAGTGTAGTGATTGAACAGTCATCACACTGTTGTAATACAGTGTAGTGATTGAACAGTCACCACACTGTTGTAATACAGTGTAGTGATTGAACAGTCACCACACTGCTGATATACAGCTGATATTTGTGTGCTTTTTATTTTGAAAACCATCATCCATGCACCCTTGACTCATGGTGGCCCAAAGTTTCAGAACCACTGCACCTGGTTCAAAACCACTGCACCTGGTTCAGAACCACTGTACCTGGCTCAGAACCACTGCACCTGGCTCAGAACCACTGCACCTGGCTCAGAACCACTGTACCTGGCTCAGAACCACTGCACCTGGCTCAGAACCACTGCACCTGGCTCAGAACCACTGCACCTGGCTCAGAACCACTGTACCTGGCTCAGAACCACTGCACCTGGCTCAGAACCACTGTACCTGGCTCAGAACCACTGCACTAGGTACAGTCTCCTCACTTCTCACCACTGAGCATCATTTGTTTATCCCCCATGCTGAAGATTTCACTCTCTTCTCTTCTGATTGGACTTAAATCACTGGAACATTACTGAAAACTGCTGTATTCACTGTTGTAAGAGGTTTAGTGAGGCGAGGCACTGATGATGGATGATCAGATCTGGGTCACACCTGCAGGCCCAGAAAACTGGCAAGTCAGACAATATGAATAATATTAATAATACACCACTGTGTAGTCTATTACAGTGTTAAGTCTCTTTGAATTTAATGTGTATGTGTTTTTCCCAGCATGGTGTGTGTATTTCAGATCTTTAACTGCTTTGACACACACACTTCAATAATGACACACACACTTAAAATGAGTTAGTTAATGAGATGTTAATGTGTTAGTTACCTGGATTCTGGATTGTGTGTTTAGAGCAAAATTGCCCCAAAAAAACCCAACTGCTCGCCGGGCTAGGGCTGCCCACCGCACTGGGCACGTGTGATCCACAGCCCCCTAGTAATCACTAGTGTGTGTGTGTGTTCTAACTGCACAGATGGGTTAAAAGCAGAGGACAAATTTCGATTGCGGTGAAAAATTCACAATTGACAAAAATTTGGCACATTTGCACTTTGGGATGTGGTGGAGATTCAAAATCTGACAAATCTGCAACAGCTGCATGATGCTATCAACGGGGTCCAACCCGGTCCTAGCAAGGTGTACCTCATAAAGTGACGTGTGTGTGTGTGTGTGTGTGTGTGTGTGTGTGTGTGTGTGTGTGTGTGTGTGTGTGTGTGTGTGTGTGTGTGTGTGTGTGTGTGTGTGTGTGTGTGTGTGTGTGTGTGTGTGTGTGTGTGTATACATACATACCCCCAAACTATACCAGTTTTATATAGATATTTATTTAGATATCAGTTTTATATATAGCCCAAGCTATACCAGTTTTGCACACCTGCTAACTTGTATCAGTGGAAATGAGTAATTGGTCAAAACAGTGATTGTTAGTTAAGTGCTGTGGTAAGATTTCACTGAATATTGCTAATCGATCTCTGTTAGCTTTTATTAATGAATATGACTATTTTAGCTGAGCTATTTTAGCTTAAATCTTTCAATTTTAGCTTTTTGTAACACCAATAGCCTCACACGAGAGACCAAAGAATGTTCCCTTTTACTGGAGTACATTTCACTGGGGCTCTGGGCCTCACTACCCTGTCAAACGTCCTCATCGAGTTTCTCTGCTGCCTGCCAGCTCCCATGGACAGATAGATTAGCCCAAGGACATGCGTGGGAAGTCTTGGAGTGCTCGGAGCTTCGTTTCAGACCTCTGTTTGTCTTCTCTGGTTGACACTGGTGGATATGAGAGGAGGATTAGCTTGTTGTCTATTATTTGCTCCAGACACAGAAACCAGAAGACCGAGGTGTACATAGAGCAGCAAACTGCAGGTGAAGATCCACACATAAATCTTGGCTTTCATGTGTTTTAAAGGTCAAAGATCGAAGTTAGATGCTGAGTGAAACTGCTGTGGTTAGGGTTTAGGGTTAGGGTAGAGTTAGGTGTTAGGGTTAGGGTTTTAGGGGTTAGGGTTTAGGGTTCAAGCAGAGGAAGGCTTTCTTTCTTTGTTTCTGAACCATGTATAATGTGTGAGGATTTTATGATTTCCAAGGTGTGGTGACTACAGTGCTTAGTCCTGTATGAACAGTCCAGGTTACAGTGACCTCCCTGCACTGAGCTACACAGGGTCAGGTGGTTAATAGAAGAGTGTGGTGGTTAAATTGGGGGTGTGGTGGTTAATGGGGGGAGTGGCAGTTAATTGGGGGCGTCGTGATTTATATGGGGTGTGGCTGTTAATATGGGCGGTGAGCTTGAGAGTGTTGTTTTAGGCGCACAGGCGCACAGACCCACACACAGAAACACAAACACACACACACACACACACACACACACAAACACCCAGGTGTATATGTTTTAGCCACTGACCCCTAGGGTTCCATTGCCCTGATATCAAGTGCTGAATGGGTGAAGTTTATTTTCACCATTTTGGTCGTGAAGGCACTAATGTAGCAACTTGCATTCCTGTCAGTTAAGGCCCAACACTATATCAGAAACCCAGGTGTCACATTCAATGCAGTGTCTGAAGAACAGTGTTTCATCATTGTCATAATGCAGCCAAGGTCAGAAGCATCCTCACTGCTACAGATAGTGAAATATGTCTGCACCACCAGCGCGTCAAACCTACAGAGGGTTCAGAATGAATGTAACATTTTGTTTTTATTTTTGGCAAATACCTTCCTGAGAGACCTTCCTCCTCAGAGTGTAATAAACTGTTTCCTTCAGTTATTATTACCCATCCAGCTCTTCATATCTTTGCCATCTGATGAATGATTGTCGGGTCAGTGTTCTTAACATCCCTCCTTCTTGCCAGCAATCAGAGCAATTATCCATCACTTATTATGGAAATTCATGTGAGAACAGAATTGAGAACAGGCTGGGAGTAAAAAAAAGAGTGGGAGTGGCACAACAGAGTGTGTTTGCTGCTTTATTGTGGTGTTTATAACAGTGTTTACAACGGTGTTGAGGGTGGTGCTTAGAGAGGTATTTAAAAAGGTGTTGAGAATGGTGTTTAGAATCGTGTTTATAATGGTGTTTAGAGCAGTGTGTAGAGTGGTGTTGAGGTGGTGTTGAGGTACAGTGTGGTAAAGTGGTGGTTTAGGGCAGTGTGTAGAGTGGTGTTGAGTTGGTGTTGAGATACAGTGTGGTAAAGTGGTGGTTTAGGGCAGTGTGTAGAGTGGTGTTGAGTTGGTGTTGAGGTACAGTGTGGTAAAGTGGTGGTTTAGAGTGGGAGTGGCAGTTTAGGGAGGTGGATTAGTGGACATTAGCAGGAGATGTACAAGAAAGGGTTTCTAAGAAATCAATATTACTGACCCCAAAAACACAAACAATGATTTATCATGGATAACAAATGCTTCTTGACCAACTTTCTCCAGATAATTAATTTAACTACTGTCTCTAACTATAAATTAGCTCATGTACTGTAATAATTCACATATAGATTAAACACGATTGTCTCAGTGTTTAATTACTCTCTATGACCTCTAGTGCTGTGCCAGGCAGATCAATGAAGTGTTTGGACTGCAGTGATCAGCTGCTTAGAAGTCTTCATGTGTATCAGCAGCATGGGCACACTCTGATAGGATTAGGGATTAGGGTTAGGGGTTAGAATTTGGCATTAGGGTTACGGGTTAGGGGTTGGGAGTTAGGGTTAGTTAGGGCTACCCTAAAAATTAAGTAAGCTACAAATGCCAGTGCGCCTCCCTGGTACAATAGTCCTAAATTGCAGTGTTGCCAGTAAGAAACAGTATAAATATCTTGGTGTGTCTGTGTGCATTTCACTGTATAATGTGGGAGGATTTTATGATTCCCGAGGTGTGGCGACTACAGTGCTTAGTCCTGTATGAACAGTCCAGGTTACAGTGACCTCCCTGCACTGAGCTACACAGGGTCAGGTGGTTAATAGAAGAGTGTGGTGGTTAAATTGGGGGTCTGGTGGTTAATGGGGGGAGTGGCGGTTAATTGGGGGCGTCGTGATTTATATGGGGTGTGGCTGTTAATATGGGCGGTGAGTGTGAGAGTGTTGTTTTAGTGTGTGTGCATTTCACTGACTAACCTACTAGAAACACGCTTTCTAAAATCAATACTGAGTATCTATCACATGAATGTCACCAGATGTAGGAAATTCACATACGGTTTTTAGATTTGACTAATTACACTAATTTTAGGACAAGTTAAGCCATCGTTGTTCTAAATCATTGACAATGACGATATAATGGCTAGAAGAATGATGTGAAAACAGAAAAGGACTTCGACATCAAGCGTGAGAAAATACAGGATGTGCTGCAGGACACATTTTTCCGCTTCCTGTTGGACAGTGGGTCTAAATAGAGGAAGAGGAAGAGGAAGAGGGGGAGGAAGAGGGGGAGGGCTTTGTGGAAACAGTGTCCTTGGTTCCCTGGTTTGGTAGCGGAGGCGTATGTGTGTGTGTGTGTGTGTGTGTGTGTGTGTGTTGATGGAGACCTGCTGGTTCCTGTGTCAGCAAGAGTGTTGGTGGGCGAGAAGTGGTGAAGGGAGAGAAGGAGAGAGGGGGAGGGAAAGATGGGGAGAGAGAGAGAGGGGGATGGAAAGAGTGGGGGAGAGAGGGCGAGGACTGAAGTGGATTGCTGGCGGTAGGCCAGATTGTCTATTCATCATCTGGCTGTCTGTTTCTCTTTCCTTACACAGCAGAAAACATCCCACCCTCTGTGTGTCAGACACAATCTCCAATTTCTAAGCATGTTGAACATTCAGATATTTCAGTCTATGAAGATATTGTCTAACTAGGATCTTTTGTGCTTCCAACAGTACTAACAGGGTGCTTGCTTGTGGTCTTAAATATGTAGCTTTTATGAATGTATGTTTGTAAGCTGTGGGACTGTTATATGAAGCTGGGTTAACACCCCACCCCCCCACCTTACAGTGCCACGCCCCATTCCACCCCATCTGTAAATCGGAATATTTACTGCATTAAATATGTTATTGCACAAAACATAACCTCATTTATTATTACACAAAACATAATCTCATTTATTATTATATGCAACATAATTTTACTTATTATATGGAACAACTTTATTTAATATTATATGGAACATAATGTTATTTATTACCTGCTGGTTTAACAACAGCCCTGCAGCTGTGTTTGCCAGGGATGCAGTTGTCATGGCGTGTGTGTATGTACGTGTGGTCGGGTGTGTGTGTGTGTGTGTGTGTGTGTGTGTGTGTGTGTGTATGTGTGTGTATGTGTGTGTGTGTGTGTGTGTGTGTGTGTGTGTGTGTGTGTGTGTATTTACCTACTCAGTTATAACAGGAAATACTATGGGGGCGTAGCACCTGTCTCCGATAAAACCCATGCTGTGTAACACACATATTCATACATGCTTTCCTTAGAACCTTATCTACGTTTCTATCAGTTCAATATACACCCAAGCTGAAGGTTCAGTTTGTACTATTTTTAAATTAAAATCACCCATAGTCCACATTATTTTTTAGTTTTTCCCCTTTAAAAGTAAAAAATCTGATTGCCCAAAAAATATAAACCTTGAAATTATTTAGATACTGGTTTGGTTTTTGATTTTAGTTTTGAATAGTGTGTCTATTTAGGGGGTTTTCGTGGTGATATTCCAATATAAATCATGACTGCTTATAAATGTAAGTTTGAGCTTAAGTGGTGATACGATATTGACCAAAACACCCCATAATGTAATGCAACCTATTATTTTTAGGCATTTATATGTCATTTACAATTATATATTTTATGTATTTATAGATACTTCCAGTGTATGTTTTTACTTTTTTAATGTTTTGTGACTTCACTGATCAAGCACTCTCAACTACAGGTTGTGGAAGTCTGGGGTTGATCTGGGGTTGATCTGGGGTTGATCTGGGGTTAATCCAGTGTAATGTTGTTATTGTCCAGTAATCTGTGGTTGGTGTACTCCTCAGGCCTGGAAGAAGCGCTGGTTTATCCTGCGCAGTGGACGTATGAGTGGAGACCCAGATGTTCTGGAGTACTACAAGAGCGACCATGCCAAAAAGCCCATCCGCATCATTGACCTGCACTGCTGCGAGCAGGTGGACGCAGGCCTCACCTTCAAACGCAAGGAGTTCCAGGACAACTTTGTTTTCGATATCAAAACCGCTGAAAGAACCTTCTATCTGGTAGCAGAGACAGAAGAAGACATGAACCGTTGGGTCCGTTCCATCTGCCAGCTGTGCGGGTTCAACCAGTCTGAGGACAGCCACGGTAGGGAAGATTCACCATGGGAGACTCCTGGGTCCTTAAAAAAGTTGGCCCAGTATTACAGCTATGTAAAAATATTTGCAAAAATATTTGTATAGTATCTAATATGAGCTTAAACGTATATGTGGTGTCCAATATCAACTTAAATATTTCTGTTATCTGATACAAACTTAAATATTTATATGGTATCAGATATCAACTTAAATATTTATATGGTATCTGATATCAACTTAAACGTTTAAATGGTATTGCATATCAAATATTTATATGGTATCCAATATCAACTTAAATATTTATATCAGATATATCTATGGTTTCAGATATCAACTTAAATATTTATATGGTATTGGATATCAACTTAAATAGTGAATTACAGAGACCAACCATGACCTATTGCTGGTTTAATGAACTTTGCACTTTATTAACATTTTAAGTCTAAATCTAAAGTACATTTTTATCCTCAGTGTCTGCACCACCCTGATCAAGTAACCCTAACCATGATCCAGTTACAGTAACCCTGATCCAGTTACACTAACCTGACCCACACCATTTTGCCCATTTTTGTATACAATGACTGGTGTCCACAGCTGTGAATTACTGTTCTCCTGATCTGCAGACAGACAGCAGCAACATTTTCAAACGTGGTCTGAAGATTTGAGCCACTAAGTACAGCAATGTGCATGAATCCAGAAAAATTATTGTGTGTGTGCGTGTGCGTGTGTGTGTGTAATATATAATGTATATAATGGGGGGTAACTGTAATTTGACTTGTGACTTGCGTTAAACCCTTTATGAACTGATTTGAGAAAACCCTATTCCGTGCTAATATTTTTCACCAGGGTTGCTGGAAAGAAGCAGGTTTTTATTTTTTTATTTTTTAAGTTGCTTTCCAAAAACGTGACTGCTGAAAACTACACCCTTTTCCCAGTAACATCACATTTCAATATTGTTAGTGAGGACACAGTGTGAAATATTCAGCTCTTCCTACACTCATGCTAATGTTCCCAGAACTGATGAAATAGTCAGATTGAGTGAACTGGAAAGCAACATGATCCTCTAGTTTATGGCCCTGCCATGACTCTCAACCCTGTTATTTGAGTTGTGCTGAACAACCAAATGGGTTATTGATTTTCTACTTTCTTTTGTTTTGTTAAGGATTGAAGAAAAGGATTGATTGCTGGTCATGGTGGCCGACACAATGGTAGTGTTTATATGGGAGCAGTGTTTATATAAGCATTGTTTATGAGAACAGTGTTTATACGTATAAGAGCAGTGTATATATAGGAACAGTGTTTATATAAGAGCAGTGTGTATATATAGGAACAGTGTTTATATAAGAGCAGTGTTTTATATTGGAGGAGTGTTTATATAGGAACAGTGTTTATATAGGAACAGTGTTTATATAAGAGCAGTGTCTATATGGGAGCAATGTTTATATAACAACAGTGTCTATATGGGAGCAGTGTCTATATGGGAGCAATGTTTATATAACAACAGTGTTTATATGGGAGCAGTGTCTATATGGGAGCAATGTTTATATAACAACAGTGTTTATATGGGAGCAGTGCTTATATAGGAGCAATGTTTCTATGTGGTCTGTGTTTATATGGGAGACAGTTCTAACTGCTGTCTCGGATATGCATGGAATGAATCTTGGTGACTACACATTTCTATATCAGGCTTACAACAAAAATGAAGTGGTTGTCAAGACTTTAGGGGTCATTCTTATGTCAGTACAGGGTATTTTCTTGGTTAGATGAGGGCAAAGGATTTATGCTACTGAAATTCAAGAGAGGTGCAAAGTAAACCCATAAAAAACAGGCTATAAATAAAAATTTATATTTTAAGTCAAAGGATATACATCACTTTTTGTTTTTGTTGATTTTCCATAATTATGTACAGTATATGTATATAAACAAATGTGTAGCATATTAAATTGTTTATGTATATAAACAAATATGTGTAGTATATTAAAGTATATACTTAATTAGTATTAAACATGTGTAGTATATAGCAAATCCATGTTTCGAACACACAAAAACACAGTTGAAAGTTGTCATTATATTGCTTCATTGTGTCACATGGTTTGTGTAGCTGTGTTTGTTAGCAGATATTGTAATGGCAGCTGTAACTTTACAGCAAGGTACAATCGTTTAAAATACTAATGCTAAGCCACACAGTGATATATCAGAACAATGAGGCAGTGAAGTTAGGGTTAGGCTAGGTTTAGGATTAGGGTTTAGGTTTAGGGTTAGGGTTAATTTTCCAGGACTGTTTAGTGAGATCTTCCTCTCGTGTTCCTCGTGGCTGGAACCAGTCTGTCAAATGACGTGTTTCTTGTGTGTGTTTATATTCACATTTATTTCAAATGTGAACATAAGTGAGTTGTTATTATAATGTTATGTCTCTTAAGTAAGCTTAATCAAGAAAACAGAATATTCTGCTGTCTGGACATATGCATAAGCAAACATCTGAGAATGGCAATAGCTGCAACAGCTCCCACTGTGCAGTTCTCTCAGAGTTTGGTATTGCTCCAGCAATGACATAATACCACAAAAATGTGAGAACTTGTAACCTGCCCAGTTCCACATCACTGGGGGACTCCAGCATCCATGGAGCTAGTGGATGATATTAGCCTTTCTTTTCTGGAACACAGATGGTTTAGAGCTCTGCTCGTGGTAGTCAAAACTCTGATTCACAGCAAAATGTGACCCCTTCATCATATTTGATTTGATTTGGTCATCTGGTAAAGGTTGGGGTTCTTATTAAGGTTTGGGGTTCTTAGTAAAGGTTGGGGTTCTTAGTAAAGGTTGGGGTTCTTAGTAAGGGGTGGGGTTCTTAGTAAAGGTTGGGGTTCTTAATAAGGGTTGGGGTTCTGGGTAAGGTTTGGGGCTCTTAGCAGAGGTGGGGACTCGAGTCACATGACTTGGACTCGAGTCAGACTCGAGTCATTAATATTAAGACTTTTGACTTGACTTGAAAATATATTCAGAGACTTAGACTTGACTTGGACTTTTACACCAATAACTTGGGACTTGAATTGGACTTGAACCTGTTTACTTGCAAAGACTTGATTTTTTTACCCCAAATCTAAATTTTAAAACGCATATTAATATTTATAAAGTGCGTCCCATTAATTTCATTTCTGTCCTTCTGACGCAGAACGGTGTTACACCAGATTCTGTGACCGTCGAGTTTTGTGACCACAGGGGGCGCTATTGCACAGTTTCTGTTCAGAGGCACAAGTGCTTTACGAATGCTACGTAAACTACGCTGATGCACTTTCTTTACTCGTTTTGTTGGTGTCCACGAGCCAAAATATGACAGATTTGTTTATATTTACATTTTATCGTCTCTTAATTACAAAATGTACTTAAACAAGATTTACCATCCCCTCACCATTGCAGCCAACAAAGAAATCATGAATGGGATGTACAGGTGAGCCTTTTTAACTGGGGTCACCAATTCTGACGGCAGCCATCAGAATATGTGACCCCACTGAATCTCCAGGTAACAATAGTACACCGTGACCCCACAATAACAGAAAACAATGAAAAAATAACCCTAACCTTTTATTTAGTCTAGAATAACCATTCGTAATGACAGCATCTTGCTTACGATGAAGCTTGCTATTTTCGTGTAAAATGATGTAACGAAACATTCTTGTTTAAGTACATTTATGTAATTAAGAGAAGATAAAATGTAAATGATCTGTCATCTTTTGGCTGGCGAACACCAACAAAATGAGTAAAGAAACGCATCAGCGTAGCATTCGTAAAGCGTTGGTGCCTGTAAAAAAAAAAAAAAGACTCGAAAGGACTTGAAATTCCAAGTTTCAGACTTGGGACTTGACTTGACGGTTGCCTGTCTTACTCGAGACTTGACTTGAGTTGACTGTCTTTGCTTGAGACTTGACTCGGGACTTGAGGATAAAGACTTGGACTTACTTAAAACTTGCAAAACACTGACTTGGTACCACCTCTGGCTCTTAGTAAAATTTGGGGTTCGTAGCAAAAGTTGGAGTTTGGGTAGGGGGATGCATATATCTACTGCCTCATGCATTTTGCTCTTAGTACACATAGTCTAAATATTGTGGGACTATTGTTGCCGTGGAGATGCTTCTGCTGTGGTGATTGTACCAAGCAGGAGGTGTCAGAAAAGTTACCACAGGGACATTGTCTAGTGGTGGCCAAACACTCACAGATCCTTTTTGTGGTCCTTCGATATGAACTCTTCGTTCTTTGTGAAGCAAAATTCACAAATACTGGATTGTTCACTGACTAACTGGGAACTTAGCTGGGTGAGAACTGGGAGTGTAATAAGATAGTTTTACCATACTGATGATGTATTCTTACAGTTGTTGATGCTTCTGGTGATTGGATCATTGTAGTCATAGAGATGTTCTGGTGAATATCATATCATAGCATATCATGGCATATCATAGCTGTGGAGATACTGAATGTAACAGAGCATTGAAAACTTTAGTATTGCTTACTTTAGCATCCAAAAATATATGTGTTCACCACATATATCAGGAACAGCTGTCTGTGTAAGTTAGCATATCTGACAGAGCAAAAATGCTTTATGACTGTGGCCTACTTGAATCCCTAGATTTCATTGATAAGAGTGCTGTGTTCAGGTAAAAAAAAAACTAACTTTTGTGTTTATAAGAGCTTAATTGTCACGCCCCTCGACCAGGAGACTTCACTTCCCAGAATGCTCCACCACGCTGGCAGAGCTCCTCTTCTCCTGATTATTTCTAGTCAACTGTTGCTCATTTATTCTAGACTATATATGCGCGTTAACTTCATTGCCAAGTATTGCCAACTTTTCTGTAAGCAAGTATACTAACCGTTTATATTACTATTTGATTCATGGTTGGATCTGGTCTGTTTTGCATGTTTATTATTGTGATTGCCTTTTCAATACTTTTGCTTGGATTAATTTACCTGTGACTCCCTGCCCTATTTACATATACTGTAGATTATCCTGTTCATTAAACCAACCATCTTACAATCTGCAAGCATCTGTGTTCCCATCATGTACCCAGCGTCACAGAAATTAATGACCACATGTCACTATAACAAGATCACTGGATGTAGGAGCTGATGAAGTAGGAAACATCATTCAGATTGTTCCCACTATTGCACCATCACATGCATGAAGATGCGGTTTAATATGAAACCAGATCAATAATATGTCTATTTAAAGCAAAGCAGTACATAACTGAAACAGAAAAAAGGGAAAAAGTGTCATGATAGTGTTGTGCATCCCTCCTCCTTAAAAGTCTTCAGCTGCAAGCTAATATAGACACTCTGGTTATGGTTAGTGTAGGGTTAGGGATAATCTAGGGTTATGGTTAGTCTAATATTTTCTTTGTTTTTGGGAACATTTGCACTAAATATCTCATCAGAACTTGTCTGGACACAAGTGGTTTTCGCATTAGGCATAAGGACAGTTTCACGTAGGGCTACGCCCCCCTCTCCTAGCTGTCACGTAGGGCTACGCCCCCCTCTCCTAGCTGTCACGTAGGGCTACGCCCCCCTCTCCTAGCTGTCACGTAGGGCTACGCCCCCCTCTCCTAGCTGTCACGTAGGGCTACGCCCCCCTCTCCTAGCTGTCACGTAGGGCTACGCCCCCCTCTCCTAGCTGTCACGTAGGGCTACGCCCCCTCTCCTAGCTGTCACGTAGGGCTACGCCCCCTCTCCTAGCTGTCACGTAGGGCTACGCCCCCTCTCCTAGCTGTCACGTAGGGCTACGCCCCCTCTCCTAGCTGTCACGTAGGGCTACGCCTCCTTCTCCTAGCTGTCACTCCGGTGTCCCTGTTCCTCGTGTCTGTGTTGTTCCCAGCCCGTTGATCCCGCCTTGTTGTCTGTCTTCATGGTTTGCCCTCGTCTGCCACGCCCGTGTCGTCATTGTCTTCGCCTGTGTCTTGTCTAGTTATGTGTATTTATAGTCCCTGTGTCTCCCATGTCGGTAATCGGTTGTTTTGTGCTATGGGTCGGTTTGTACTCTGTTCTTTCGGTCAGTGTTATTATTCGTTCATTTGCTCATTCGGTGTTTTTGGTGTCCTTTGTTCCTCGAGCGATCTCCGTTTGTTCCTGCCTGGTTTGCGTGTTCTCCGTGTATTGTCGTCATGCCTGTGTACATTTCATGTTCAGACTGCCTGCCTGTTATGACCCCTGCCTGTTATGACCCCTGCCTGTGATTACGACTCTGCTCATGGAATTTCCATTAATAAATCTCGCTCTCCTCAGCGTTTGTGTCCGCCTCCCTGTTCTGCGTCGCGCAGAACGTTACAGACAGTTAAGAAAATACCTCACTCTCTCATCTTTACTGGATCTAGTTGTGTGTGTGGGGCCACAGAGTGATCTGACTTGGACACATCATTTTCTCTCTTGATTGTTCTCTGCTTGTTTTCACTGCTGTGGGGTAGCAATGCTAACAGCGGTCTGGCTTTTGTTTATGAACAAATGAAGTCAGCAGAATCTGGGGAGACTCACTAGTGCGGACAACACTGGGCTTTTACACAGGCTGATCAGTGTATAGCATCTGATGTGTGCTCACGTGATGCAGACTATGGAGGAGGGGGTTGTGGGTAATGTGATCCAAAGGCGGCTCCCAGAGCATTGCCCTGATTTGCTGTGTCACTCTACTAATTACTTGTATCAAGGGCTAGCCTCGTTGAACATCCCAACATAGTGCCTTTTAACAAACTTCACACAGATATGTCTCTCTTGTTTAGATGCTTATTCTTCAGTCTGTAAGCCACTAGTCCTTGTAATAATGACATCAAACAGAAATCTGTACAAGTCTATAATAATCTTGGCTTGTTTTCAGCAATACTTAAAACTGATGAAGATTTGTATTTGAAGAAATGTATTTTGTAAAAGATCACAAAAAAATAATGGGTTATTAATAAAGCTCATGAAACGATTGTTTTATGGATTGATAATCTTTTATAATCCTGGTGTGTTATAACACCACTATTGTGGCTATTCTCTGTCCAACCTTCAGTGTAAACTTGAAATAATCTCAGATGGTGTTAATCTGATGGTGTTAGTCTGCTACCAGAGGAGTCGCCTAGCTTGAGGAATACAGATGCCTCGTGTCATTAGGAACAGACCATCATCGTTGTGTCTGCCACTCAAAGCTTCCAGGACTACTTTTGTTTTCTGCAAATGTTTTGGGAAATTCCTAAACCAACCAGCCGAGACACTAGCCACAAGAATAGGGAGAGCAGGTTTGACCTCTTTTACCGTGTTTTTGTAGTGTTTGAGTTAATATGAAGGGGGTTGTCCAAGATATGTACTGTGAGACAGGAGAATGATAATCCGTGCGACCCAGCTCCTTGAATGAAAATAATCTGTGCTTTCTGTAGTACTTTAAAAAAATTATACACCGTAATAAGATTTTATCTTTGGCTCATTCTGTATTTCTATTTTTGTAATAGATATAAATCATATTATACTTTGTTCTTGGATGACATTCACAATGTAGTGAGTAAATGAGGTCTTGATAAGACTGCCTTATCCCACCACTCCAGGGCTGCTAAATCTAGTCTCATGAGACTTGGAGTAATTCTATTAGATGATGGTAGCCTTGGCAGACAGTAAGACAGCAGGTACTGTGTTAGTGTTCCTCAGACAGTAAGACAGCAGGTACTGTGTTAGTGTTCCTCAGACAGTAAGACAGCAGGTACTGTGTTAGTGTTCCTCAGACAGTAAGACAGCAGGTACTGTGTTAGTGTACCTCAGACAGTAAGACAGCAGGTACTGTGTTAGTGTTCCTCAGACAGTAAGACAGCAGGTACTGTGTTAGTGTTCCTCATACAGATGAGCAACACCACTGCATGCATTGGTTGCTCTTAGGCTGAGCACCCATTACATGTTACCCAAGCACCCGTTACAGGGTTGCACCTGTTACAGGGTTACCTAAGCATCTGTTTTTTTCATTAACTGTGAGTATTATCATTTTTGAAGAAGCTGTTCATAGGTTCATACCTATTGATCACATGTCACATTAGTGTTGGGAATTGGCAATCAAGTATTAGGAATAAGGATTAAGGAATTGGGAATACGGAATTAGGAATAAGGATTAAGGAATTGGGAATAAGGAATTAGGAATAAGGATTAAGGAATTGGGAATAAGGAATTGGGAATAAGGATTAAGGAATTGGGAATAAGGAATTGGGAATAAGGATTAAGGAATTGGGAATAAGGATTAAGGAATTAGGAATAAGGATTAAGGAATTGGGAATAAGCCATGGCTGCTGCCTGGCTGTGGTTGCCTCATCACTACCGTGGCAGGCCGTTTGTTTGAGATTGAGAAATACAACCCTAGTAACCCCAGTAACCATATTTCATACAATGGAAATATACCCAGTAGTTGTTTAATTTAGGGATTTTCACATTTATGTAGATTAAAAAGGGTTAGGGGTTAGGGGTTGGGGGTTAGGGGTTAGGGCAAAATGATGAGAGGACCTGAGGATGTTTTCCCATTGGTGGAGAACCAACAGTCTCCCTCGACCATCTGTACCCTCAGTGGTCCAGAGGAGCAGACGGTGAAGACTAGACCTCGCAGACCACAGAACCACTCCTTACTAATGTAGCCTTTGGATAGGTAGTGTGTCCTCTTAGAACGATGGACTAATTGAAGCCCAGTACTATGGTTCTTCACACTAGGGCCATAGCTTCTGTCAAGAAGAGGGAAATAAAGAAATACACAAACAGAAACATTGTTTTATACAAACATAATGTGTTTGCAAATAAGTAATAATGAAATAAAAATATAGAAACATTAATAAAATCATAGTAAATGGACAAATTGTGGTAGAGTTCGGTAAATTACACACTCTTTGTGTCTGTCTTTCTTTTTGTCTGTCTCTGTATCTCTGTGTCTCTGTGTCACAGTTATTTCAACCCCTCCTGTCGGTCATGTCCTTTTTCATGTGTTTGTGTTTTGGTTTCCTTTTGGTGTGCTCTTATTTTGAAATTTCCTGGTTGTGTCTTACTTCACGCCCCTCCCTTGTGCTTGGCTCCCTCTTCATTGTTTTAAGGTGTGTCTCGTTTGGTTCCTTGTTTTAGTCAGTTTATTTAAGTTCTGTGTTCTGTCTCTTGTTTTGTGGGTTATTGTGAGTATTCTTATTTTATATATATATACACACACACACTGTCAGTGTTAGTTGGTGCATTTGGGTAATGTTTGGTTTCTCTTGGTTTAATGTTAGTGTACTGTGTGTAGCTTGGTTTGTCTTGATTATTTTGTTAATAAACCTCAATACTGTCCGCACTGTGCTCATCCTCCAATACCCCAACGTTACACTCTGTCTCTGTCTCTCTCTCTCTGCCCTTGGCATATGACCTCATTCACCCCAACTCCCTGATGATTTATTGCTAATGGTGAGTGCTCAGGCTAAGTGCTCATGACTCCATAAAGGACAATCAATAAAGAGAAATAAAATAAATAAATAAACTTTTTAAAAGACCCATATTTATTGCAAAATTCTCAGTAATGTTAGATAATGTTGGTAACCTTTCACTGATGGAACTCCACCTCACACCCTCTCACTGATGCCTACAAACAGAGGAGTAGTAAACCTTTTACTCCACCCATTATCTCTCTCTCTCTCTCTCTCCCTCTCTCTCTCTCATTGTCTCTCTTTTTGCCAAGCTTACTGAGTGAGCATGATGGGTGGTGGGAAAGAGGGGTCATGAGGTCATAGGTCACTCTTTGGTTTTGGGCTCCCTGCCTTGTCTATTTTGGTTCTGAGGCCTGAGATTTGCTGCTACCCACTGTCTACTCAGCAGAGATCTCACCAGACAGCAAAGCAAAGTCCACTGAGTTCACACAGCTCAGTTTAAGACAGAGAAACACAGGAGGTGGGCAGTGTGACACACGAGCTGCACAAGTCTGTGCTCATTTGTAACACAGTAGTGAAGTAGGGAATATGGGGAAAAGCTTCTTATTTTGTTGTCTGCACAGAGATGAACTTGAATGCATTTCTTCAGTAGTGTTTTTGTGCAGTGTCTCTAAGTCTTCCATGTTTTGATGTTCCATACTGTAGATGAGAGGCCATCCAATACCCATGCACCCCGCTCTATGGCTGGTGACCTCAGCAGCTCCTTAGCTCCTTTGATTGGTGAACGCAAGTCTGCAGTACCCTCCCACTCCAGCCAGCCAATGCTGTTCACCTTTGACATGCCTGTCCGCCACTCCCATGGCAACCTCTCCAACAGCGCCCCACAGGATTACCTCCTTCTGCACCAGTGCATGAGCCGGAAGAGTGAAAACACTCGGTAAGGGTTGTGATCTTTGGAGGCCGTTGTGGGGCCTTTGGTCCTGAAACACTCTCACACGGTCCACACAACAACACGCTAACAGTAAAGCCACACACGCAAGCAGTAAAGCCACACACGCTAACAGTAAAGCCACACACACGCAAGCAGTAAAGCCACACACGCTAACAGTAAAGCCACACACACGCAAGCAGTAAAGCCACACACACGCAAGCAGTAAAGCCACACACGCTAGCAGTAAAGCCACACACGCAAGCAGTAAAGCCACACACGCTAACAGTAAAGCCACACACGCTAACAGTAAAGCCACACACGCAAGCAGTAAAGCCACACACACGCAAGCAGTAAAGCCACACACGCTAACAGTAAAGCCACACACGCTAACAGTAAAGCCACACACACGCAAGCAGTAAAGCCACACACGCTAACAGTAAAGCCACACACGCTAACAGTAAAGCCACACACGCAAGCAGTAAAGCCACACACGCTAACAGTAACGAAGGACGAATTTGCAGCAACTGTGTGATGCTATCATGTCAATATGGACCAGACTCTCTGAGGAATGTTTCCAGTACCTTGTTGAATCTGCCACAAAGGATTAAGGCAGTTCTGAAGGCAAAAGGGGGTCCAACCCGGTACTAGCAAGGTGTACCTAATAAAGTGGCCAGTGAGTGTATATACTCTTACAGCAGTTATAGTGTACTAAAAGCACTTATAGCAGTCATGTTCCCTGACCCTAACCCAACCCTGTAGAATTTAACACGCAAGTCCAACATTGAAGTGATCACAGGGTTGGGCAGCACTGATCATTTTTCTTACAGTGTGTGTCCATTATTGTTTAAACTCAGTATGCACTGCATTCAAGAAACACACCTTTGCATTAATGCAAAATTATACATTTTAAAAGACCTCTTGATCTGATGTGAGTTTAATGTTAGATATTGTTGTTTTAGAAATGTGTGAAAATGTCAGATATTTCTTCTTCTTTTTCATTGCACAGTATGTAATGCTCCCCAGTATCTCAACATTAAAGTTTGTGTTGTGTTAGTTTGCATATTCATGTGATAAAGTGGAATGTAGTCCAGGGAGTTTTACTACATTTGTACATTACCCACTTTTCCACTAGGGGGAGAGGCCAATCGCATGTACTGTCTTATTTCTACCAGGAGTTCAAGCTTCTCCCAGGTGTCGCGTGGGAGTCTACTTGTGGGCAGTGACTCAGCAGTTCAACGCCTCACTCACGGTTTCTCCCAGTGTTTAAATGGGACTGGCGCTACGTCTCATGGCTCCTCTAGTCTTCCTCAGCCCAGCAAGCCACAGCCCCTGGGCTCCCCCCAAGATGCCGGCTATGTCCTGCCCCGTGCCTACAGCTCTGAGGGGCCTTCAGAGCTTGAAGCTGAGGAGGTCTACACCTACAAGACCCCCTGCAATGCCCTGGCTAGCTCTCACTTCAACGAACAGCGACCTCCAGACAACTATAACTTGCCTACCACACCTGGCTCTTTCTATCAAATCCCCCGCACATTCGATAGGAACCACAATGCTCTGACACCATCCACTGCAGACCTGACCAGCGTTCCTCCACCCAGGCCGCCCAAACCCAGCCAGAGTTCAGATACACATTGGGGCAGCCCCCAGTCTCTGGGGGGGCAGAATGGAGAAGTGTCCAGTGTGTCCGTCATCCCACGGAGGAACACACTACCAGCTGTGGAGAACATTAGACTTCACAGAGGTACTGTGGTGAAAATAACAGTAGTAGGTGAAGTAGAAGTAATAATAATCATAATCACAATAATCATACTAATATACACATTATATGTATGAGTGTGTATTTTTAAAACATTTCTTCATGGTCCGAAACCCATCACAGAAAAGATTTCCTTCCATTGATTGTTCCAGATATTCATTGGCTGTTCTCACTCTAGTTTGCGAATCTCATCTGTTTCAGTTTCTTTTTGGGGGATTTTCGTTCACATTGTTCCCTGGCTGCTTCTTTTGCTCCTACTGTTCATCTTTCTCTTCATCTCTCTATTCATCTCACTCTTTCTTCCCTGCTGTTTATTCTCTCTTCAGTTCAATGCTCACGTCTGATTTGAAACAAAGAGGCAATCTGGCACAGGCTGCTCTGATCTGCTAATGAAATTCAAGCCACGCAGACGGCCCCAGAGTGGAAAAAACAGACACGCAGAGTCCTTCCTGGGCCTCTGCAAAGGGTCTGTGCTCTCAGGCCAGACCAGAATGTCTGGAAAAAGAGGAAGTGACCTTATGACCCTTAGTCACAGTCTAGCTTGGTCACAGTCTGTTTGCACACCTGTGTCTGCCTGCCATGTTCTCAAAAAAGGCTCATCATGAGGTAGCGGAGTGAGCCACAGAACATTTCCGAGAACATTTTAGTAATTATATTGAGTTAGGCATCAAAAAAATCTGTTTCATTTGACTTTTGTGTTTCATGACATATCAGAATCTATGACATAGGGATAGGTTTTATGATATAAGGATGTCTTTTGCTTCTCAGGATCTTCGTTTGAGACCAGCAGTCATCAGCGTCCAGTCTATTTCAGTAACTCTGGCCAGTCTGTAGAGTCTGTTAATGATGGCTTCAGTTCCTACCTGGTAAAGCATTTTTGTCATCTCTATATGAGCTTTGCTTACACTACCCTAGAATCAGAAATGGCACTTTAAAGACATACAGTGACAGACCATATGTATTATGTCGTACTCAGACTCGAGTACTGTATTTGACCCTGCTGTGTTTCGGTGACATCTGATTCTGCTCCAACTCTTTTGACAGAGAGCAAAAGGTCCCCTGACCCGTTCAGATAGTGGTGACTCGGAGGATAACTATGTTCCTATGAACGCCGGCTCGTCCTCCTCCCCTCTCAACGCTGCCCTGGCAGACAGCCCCAAGAACAGTTACATTCCCATGAGTCCTGGCCCACACCACTTTGACTTCCCGGGGTTCTCCGCCACACTGCCTGCTAGGAAAGGTAGCACAGCCTCCTTGTGCCACCGGCCGGGCCGGCTGAGTGATGTCACACCACCGCCAATCAACCGCAACCTTAAACCCAACAGAAAAGGTGAGTTACATATTCTTATCCAAGGTTGGAGTTGGGGTTTGAGTCTGTATTTGGGACGGGGTTTGGGTTTTTTGTTAAACCCAACAGAAAAGGGGAGGAACATATTTTTATATTTTCTTATGTTTGCTTAGGAATCCATTGTTTTATGTATGCATATGAATATTTTTTCTTGTAACTATTTTAATGGAACTTTTAGTGAATATTTTCATGACATCACTAAAGTCATCACAGAAAACATGCTCAAATTCATGCATTGTATATAAAAGCTAATTTTACCGGTAATTTCTTTATCTTTGCCAGCAAAGCCAACACCTCTGGACCTGAGAAACAATGGTGTCATTGACGAGCTGCCATTTAAAAGTCCTGTTACAATGTCATGGAGCAGACCGATGTAAGCACCAATACATGCCCCTTCATGCCATTCAAAGTCTGACTGGACTGAATTTGTAATAATATAATTGGTGCATATTTCATCTAAGAAAGATAAACAATAGAAAAAAACATCTTGCACATCATCTGTTACTGTATTTGTGCTTATAAGACATTTTCAACAGGGACCCTACAAATCAAGCCCCTAACCCTAACCCCTAACCCTTATTTTGTGTGTAGGCCAGTTCTCTCCTCACAGCACTGCCGGCCGGTCTCCACCCAGAGCATCACCAGCACAGACTCAACCGAGAGTGAAGAAAATTACGTGGCAATGGTGAGGACAGCGGCAGACCTCACCCTGTATTTGAGAACTAGACACACAAATAATCAATAATAATTACTATATTCTTTCAGAGATGGATTCAAATATCAACGTTTTAAAAGTAATTTATTAATTTTTTTATTCACTTTTGGAAATATGTTAGTTTTATCCAGGATTTGGAAGTCTGTCAGTGGTTAATGTTGGCGGAGTTTACACTCTTACCCCTTACATACCCCATGAATACCCCATAAATATCCTGTATATCTAATCTCCTGAAAATACTGAGACTGAAATAGTTTTCACGGAGCCAGAGGAATGTTAACTGGGTAAGAATGTGTTGAGTTAAAGCTGTTGCAGATTTGTTCCACGTAAATGTATGCTAAAGCTTTAAAGACCTGCACCAACAACACCAGTAAGAGGCTTGATGTCTAACTCCAGAGTTTTTTGCCTTGTGTCTGTGGGTAGCAGAACCCAGCGTCTGCCTCTCCGGCAGTGAGTGAGGCCAGCAGCCCAGCGCCCAGGACCTGCGGAAATGTGGATTATCTGGCTCTGGACTTCCAGTCGAGTTCCCCTGGTCCACACAGAAAAGTAAAACATCTCTTCATGTTTACGTGACATGACAGCAGAACACAGACCATGCTGACCATTCAAGTGAATGACCCAAATATAGTAGTGTTTATGCACTTGTACAGGTTTGGATGTGTTTATGCACTTGTACAGGTTTGGATGATGGGAGGAGGGATAGTTTGTACTAGAGGTGTATTCAACTAAGGATTTTCATAGTCTAATCTGATTCGTCAGATTTTCCCTTTAGTCGACTAATAGTCGAATCAGGGTTTTTTTTTTTTACCTAAAGCACCTTAAATGGGATCCCGTTCTCATTCAGCACTTTTTTCCACTTCAAAGTAAAAACCCAAAACACTCAGATAAATGAATAAACATGGTAGGTTGGCTTTATTCAGCTTTTATTTATTTATTTATTTATTTATTTTTGTATGAAACGTTAGAGAACATTAACCGTCAGTGCGCAGTGCGCATATCGAACTGTCAGACAGGCACTGTGCAAAATGTCTTAAATAAAATATGCCTGCCTGAAAATATTTTTAAAAAATTGCTACACAACAGCAAAAGAAATTATAAGTAAAGGTTCAAGTAACGGGGTTTAAAAAGCAAACAACTACAAAAAAATGTTTTGTTTTTTTTTTTCGCCTTACGTGTTTTAAATGGTACGCCATGTTGCTTGTTGTCGTGCGAAATGAAAGACGTTGATGACATAACTTGCACTTTACTTTGTTTGATTAATCTTTATCTTTTTCAAAATACTTTTGAAGGTTTTTAGTAGCCATTATAATCTCGGCAGATGCTGAATATCCTGTAGCGTGTTCAGCTCTGCTCATTTGGATTGTGCAACTGCAGGGTGTGATTTATTAATGTGTAGTAAGGAAGATGCCTATTGTTAATGCTTACACATCACTTAACAATATTTATTAACAGAAATTAGGATGGTTTTATTTGACAAAAGGCTATATATAACAAAAACAAATACATTTCATGTAACAACTAATTCTTAGCTGCATCCTTGGGCACCCCCATGCAGTTAGAATGGTACATTCGACTATGATGTTCATAGTCCACTAGGGGGTATAGTCGACTATAGTCGAATCAGCGACTATTGCAGGTCACCCATAGATTGTACAGGTTTGGATGACGTACAGGGTTTGGTTGGTCTATTGTGCTCCTTGCCCTACATGGTCCTTAATGTCTGTCCAATATCTTGCAGCCCTCCACATCTTCAGCTACATCGGAGGAGAAGGTGGACTATGTACAGGTGGACAAGGAGAAGACACAGGCGTTGCAGAGCACCATGCAAGAGTGGACAGATGTGCGACAGTCCAGTGACTCTACCAAAGGCATTAAGTCCTGACTGAGCGTTAACATGTTAATGCTGGTCACACAGCACACAGGACCCTGCTGGACTAACCACGCAGCACACTGGACCCTGCTGGACTGGCCACATCTCACATGGACATACCTTACTAAATGGAACCCAAAGCCATAAAAATAGTTATGACCAGAAAACAACAAAAAAAAACTATAGCCATCAAAGACCTGCCTCGCCACATAACTGGCATGTCAGTATATCTTCTGTGATGAGATTTGTGGGGGTTAGAACTGTGTTCTGTTCAGAGGTGAGGGAGTTCACTCTGACAAATTTCCAGTCAAACTGAACTGCTGTCTGTTTCATTGATTCTGAGGAAAGTTGAAAAAGATTTTCACTGGTTCAAGAGAGACACTATAAACGCCAAATTCATTTGTGTTTAGATTTGAAGAGAAATGTTTTAATATTTTAAAATACAGGCTGGGCTGTGTGTTGATATCTGGCCTCGTGAAGGTATTAAGCTACAGGCTGTGATTTGAGAGATCTACGCTGCACCAGCTTTAGTGTTCATGTGCATGTTCGGTGAGGAAGACAACCAGAACAGAATATATTTCAACATTCCGTCTTGGCTTTATCTCTTATCCTTGCCAAAAGGTGTGGTCAAAAAAACTTTCTTTCAGACTATGTGTGTACATCAAATACAACATGAAATGCAAGAAATCGAATCAATATTGAAATGGTTCTTGAGTAAAAGGTGATTGAATCTGCACATTCTCTCGCCCAAACGAACCTTTTACTATACTGGATTCAGACATATTGTAAAATATGCCATTGGGTGTCAGTGTTGCTTTCACATTGGTTTGTTTGACAGTCAAATGAGACATATATAGAAAACCCTAACCCCAGAAAGCACATGCATTCTTGTTTTAAGCTATTTTGTTTTCTTTGTCGATTTACTTATGAATAAGAATATTTCTTTGGGAGTTACAACTACAAGTGCAGTTCCAGTATTTCCAATTTCCACTCATGCTGAACGATCCTGAGCCATTAGTAATGTTTAACCCTAACCCCTAACCCCTAACCCTCCTCGACTCCAGGTCATTCTCCCTGTTTATTGTGCAGCTCTGTGGATACTCACATCTAATGCTTCACATACTAGCAGATTAGGGTGATATGCTGGAGCGGATTAGGGTGATATGCTAGAGCGGATTAGGGTGATATGCTGGAGCGGATTAGGGTGGCATGCTGGAGCGGATTAGGGTGATATGCTGGAGCGGATTAGGGTGATATGCTGGAACGGATTAGGGTGGCATGCTGGAGCGGATTAGGGTGGCATGCTGGAGCGGATTAGGGTGATATGCTGGAGCGGATTAGGGTGGTATGCTGGAGCGGATTAGGGTGGTATGCTGGACCGGTTTGGGGTGGTATGCTGGAGCGGATTAGGGTGGTATGCTGGAGCGGATTAGGGTGGTATGCTGGAGCGGATTAGGGTGGTATGCTGGAGCGGATTAGGGTGGTATGCTGGAGCGGATTAGGGTGGTATGCTGGAGCGGATTAGGGTGGTATGCTGGACCGGTTTGGGGTGGTATGCTGGAGCGGATTAGGGTGGTATGCTGGAGCGGATTAGGGTGGTATGCTGGAGCGTATTTGGGTGATATGTTGGTCCATGTGTTGGTGGTTTGCTACTGTGAAATCCCACAAATAACCAAGAACTATTACAATTCTTCATGATACAAAAACATTCATTCAGGTTGTGCTGAATTTCTAGAGAAGACTCAAGATTGGAAGCTCTATGAATTACAGATATATTTTGCATATTTAAGGCAGTGCTGAAGATCCGATTGCTTGTCAGGACTTGCATTACAGAACTGAAAGAATACAGATATAGTGCCAATTATTTATAATTCCTGGATTAGTGTTACTATGCATTCTATTTATTTTGCGTTCTCTGTGGAAACCCTGCATGCAGTTCCTATTTTCAACCTCTTTATTTTTTATCAGTGATGTTCTTCTTCTGCTCTGACTACAGTTAATATCTTCAGCTACATATAACAAAGAGTCAACACAGAAAAATGTTTTTTCTAGTCAGGGTTCATTTTCAGTGGTAGGCTGGGACCTCCAAAATCTGAATTTGTGTTGCCTTTAAAGAACAGGTAATGTCTTGAGACATTATTTACATTTTATGTTTTTGAACATTTTATTATGTAATCATGATACTCATAAGTCATTTTCTATTTATTATTTGTTACATGCATTCATACTTGTTGAATATTCTGAGGGTTCTGGTCTAGAGTTTCTCTTCATTCAGCTCCTCTGGCTTGTGTATAGATCAAAAACACTTTTGTCAGTGAAGATTACCAATCCACACTTTTGTAACCCTTATGTTCTGAACTTTGGGAATAACTTTCTATAGTATTGTTGCACTGGCATCATTCTCGATGGCTGATCTGTGATTCTGCTGAATGACTGAATGACTGAAATGGGTAATTTCCATACATTTGACTATAATGAAAATGAACCCTAATGTCTTGTCCTGGAAAAGTACTTTGAGTGAACTGAATATCTGTATTGTGTAGAGTAAGCTGTAGTGTATTGAAAGACTTGTTGTGTGACCATTATAAAAAATGTTCAAGTTTTACTGAGATCACTTTTTAAGTCATATACACCTTGTTTTATTTCCACTACTACTGTAACGAATTTCCCTTCTACTGCTTGTGAATTAATTTATTAATTTATTTTGAGTGTTCACCAAAAATGAGCAAGAACGAAAATTTCTGGCTCTGCTATCATTAATTTATGCGATGTCCTGATTTTGTGAAGCAATATGCCAAGTAAAGCCAGTAAAAAGGTGGTACGTTTGGGATACACAAAAAACATTTTGTTATTCCGTGATATTATATACTCAACATGTTGACAAAAATAAACTGCAGTGCAAGCTAAATGTTTAATTGTCGTATGTACAGAAATAACCTTCTACATCAATTGAGGACCCTCTTAATGCGAACTATAAGATTTGTTAAGATCCTACATATTTAAATGAACATGAATTATCAAAACCACTGCCATTCTCAGTTATTTTATTTACATAATTTTTAAACGTTACATAAAGCTAATACAACTAAAAGCAACGCAATTGAGAATTTTTGTTCATTTTTTAAGCTTTAGAGTTGATTTATTAAGCCAGTAAAATCTTGGATGTAATGCTAAAACACGCCTTCTCCATGAACGTGCAAATGGCCCTCGCCACTCCCTGTGATGGCCTGAAGGTGAACACAACTACCCTCTACTGACCCCTACTGGCAGCCACAGACATTATTCAGACGGTCGTACAAACCATTTCCCCGATCTCAGGGATTCACTATAATAAACATGTTTTCGGGAGAATATTGTTTTCTTCACTTTTGCTAGTCAGTGCTGGTTACTCAGTTATGGATACACACATATTCTATTTCTGAAACGTTGCCTTAGTTAGTGATCTTGCAAGAGAAGCAAGCCATATTTTATACTTTATAATTAGCTATTGACTTCAATAGCTATGGTTTGGGATGTGCACAACGTAAAACAGGTTTACAGTAGCTACTGTAGATTTATGCATGACCATATTAGAAGAAAACATACATGAGTTATTTCTTATTTCATGACTTATTAAAACATGATTTATTTCTGATATAATTTGAAATATGCCTGTTTATCGTAACACTCAAAAGAAACAAACATCTGAATATATTGAATATTTAGAAGACTCACTCGAAAACGCTTCTGTACTTCTACTGTTAGTCGTCGCTTTGCTTGTACTACACTTTGCCATCAGCAGGGGGCGCCGATGAAGCATCATTGTTGCTTGAATGAATGTTGTTGACGGTGGTATTTAAAACAACGAAACGTCCTGTCCTGTATATCCCTAATATTCAGCACACCTACCATTAATTTTTCTGAGGAACCGGATAATCAATATTTTTTGTTTACACACATAACTTCAAGAACATGATGTATGACCAATTTTATTATTAACACGTTCAATTCAAAATAAAACCATTTTGCGATGTCCGGCACATCTGCAAAATATATTCGATAAATATTCAAATATATGTCGAAATGTACCTCTAGTCGAGTTCATTCCCAGTGGCGACTGCTTGTCCGTGTAGTTCGCCCTTAATGCCGCTAGAGCCTGCGA
Organism: Brachyhypopomus gauderio; assembly: GCF_052324685.1. Lineage (NCBI taxonomy): Eukaryota > Metazoa > Chordata > Actinopteri > Gymnotiformes > Hypopomidae > Brachyhypopomus > Brachyhypopomus gauderio. The sequence goes on from NC_135226.1 coordinate 2,657,716, forward strand.
GATGACGGCTCCGCGTCCTCGCGCGCTCCTGCCGTCCGCGCGCACCGCTCGTGCGAGGTTCGAGTCGGTAATCCCGGCTCTCCGGTCTGTCGCGCGCACTCACACTACCGACGATGGAGCTGGCGTGTTAAGGAGCCGCACGTTCCCGCGCCTGTGTCGTCGGGGAGGTGAACTCCACCTCCACTAACATAACCGAGAAGACCGTGGGGCGCAATGTTGAACGTTATCTCCGTGACGGACGATTTTTATGGATTAGTAACCGGACGTGGATTAAATTGGACTGTAGGCTCATCACGTTGATTAGTTCGGGTTCGGACGTACGGAAAGCGTGGAAACAACTATTTTCTTGAAGTCTGGATTGCTTCTAAATTAGCTTAACATTCAACTTTGTCACGGTATTTGTGTGTGTGTACATTTTAGGACTACGTGCACACCGTAAAAAAATAAAATGAATATATGAACATTTTAAAGATACACCTTGCAGTAACGCGAAGTAGCGCAACTGTTACGATCCGTTCTAAGTGTTACGAACTATTTAACGAGGTGCAACTAACGAGAACGCTGTAAATGTAAACTTCTCTAGTCTTGTTTGTAAATAATCGTGAAAGTCATAGTCGATCGTGAAAGTTTGTTTACATTTCCATGTAAAATGCAGTAGGTTCTGCGCAGAAGGATGCGTAAACTTCTTAACTAGACGAGGAGTGTTACTTGTGAATGGGAGAAGCGGCTCCGGCCCAAGCCACGACTACTGGGTTTTCTCAGATGTTGGGTGTCGGTATGGTAGGACCCACACCAGCAGGAGCGACTGGACCAATATCCGCTCCACGGGGACCGGCTGCGCCCCAACTGCACAGCGCCATAGTGGAGCGTCTGCGTGCGCGGATCGAGCTGTGCCGACGGCATCACTCCACCTGCGAAAGCCGGTACCGGCGCGGCCAGGCGGAGAGCTCGGACCGGGACCGCGAGGCCACCCTTCAGCTCCTCAACATCGTGCAGCAGGGCACAGGAAACAGGAAAACCAAGGGAAACAGGTCCGGTACTCAACATCCCTCGGAGTACAATAGGGTGAACGGAGAACAGAAAGCTCACACCTCGTCAGATGCAGAACCGAAACTTTCTACGCGGATTGCCGTAAGTATTTCTAAGTGCGTTTACCCTCCCACTAATAATAATGTTCTTATAGTATATTGATTAATCTATACAGTTTGAGGACGTCCTCGAGGAGAACAGCACTGCATGGATCTGCTCTGTCTCATTACATTAATTGTTTAACACGTTTTTAAAAGCAGAAATGAAGTTTGTCCACTGGGAGTTCCCACACTGAGATGTTAAGTGTTAAGCACATCCCTGTAGTACAGCACAGCTGTACTGAAAGATACAAGTACTGAACTCGGGATGTTGCAGTTCAGTAAACAGGAGAAAAAAATTACCTTGCTGTTCATTCCATACTGTCCAAGCCATTGTCTCTTATCAAAGGGACTAGGGTTAGGGTTAATTAGGACTAAGGTTATCTATGGTTAGGGATAGGTTTAGGGTCAGCAAATTATTCACAAATCACTGTCAATCATTGTCTATTATTTGTCTATATATCCATAACTTCATGAATGGATGAGGCTCAGATAAGCAACTATGGTTCTAGAGTCACAGTCAAACTTATCTGACTTAATTTTGTGATGTTTTTAGCTTATAGTAAAAAGCTTTTGTGCTGTGTGGATGTCTGTGCCATGTGAGCATGTGTCTACATACATAGAAATGTTTAAAATCTTGCAGTTATTCAACACGGTGAGCGTTAGGTGGAGTCTCTTGGCTGGTGAGGTGTGACCCTTAACACACTGTATCCCAGAACCACGCTTAGCAGCTACTAACTACACTCCCTGTTCTGGCTCTGGAGTAACATTACCGGACCTTCTGGAAGTATTAATACCAATGTGCCTACCGTAATGTATCTGCTCCAAAACATGTCTGCCTTAAAAGAGGAAAGCACAGATCGAGCCATGAAAAGGTTTAAGTTAGAAAAAAGATAAAAGTTTGTGTGTGTGTGTGGAGTGGGGGTGGGTGAAAGATTTGCATGTGTATGTGTGTGCATGTGTTTATGTATTAAGAGAGTTGGCAAAGGAGTGGAAATATGTGAGGGGACTTTGATGGAAAACTCCACTGGGGTTGTTCATTCTGCTGAAATCCAAGCTGTTCCAGTTTCATGTGTGCAAGCATTCCCTGTGCATCTCTGTGCATCTCTGTGCATCCCTGTGCATCCCTGTGCATCTCTGTGCATCCCTGTGCATCTCTGTGCATCTCTGTGCATCTCTGTGCATCTCTGTGCATCTTTGCAAGCTGCTGTGTGATGCCTCATGTTTTATTCACAGCCCGTGAGACGACTGAAGCTTTGAGGAGCTGCTCTGATCTGCATTTCCATCCCCTGGTCACATTAGCACAACATAATGGCTCCATTTTGAGATTTTGCCAGCCTGGTCTAGGGCCCTAAAAATCCTCCTTAACTGTTGTGAGTAGAATGATGAAACTGATCTCAGAAAAAAGGGCAATTTCATCCACCTCCATACAATGGTTAGCGATCAGTGGGCAGTCTGGTTTAACCCTAACTCTAACCCTAGCCCTAACCCTAACCTAACACATTACAGTCCTAATCTTAATCCTATACTAAATCCCAAGATCTTCAACACCTTTGGTAAAACCTACTGAGGATGCAAAATAGATAATTACACTGAAATAGCTTTGACACTTAAGACATCTGCACATTTTCTCTCTGCATATAATTGCTGTTAATAATATGTTCAACCACTGGCTGTTATTGTAATGAAATCATTAAAGCTCATGTGCGGCTTGTATTCACCAAATTATGCTGCCATTATTATTATGAGAGAGTTTAGTCAGAAGCTCCATGACAATGAGTCAGAGGATATGGCTTTGGTGGCAGAAATCTACTTCACGTCTGGTCTTAAAAAGTCAAGTTCTTTCATTTAGTTGAAAACTGAGCAAAGTAAAATATAGCTCTTTAAATATATTTTCTTCATAAGCTAAGGCTTATTATGCAGCGACTGCTCATAAACCTTCCAATAGATGATTGTTGGACTGTCCAGCAGGTTAGGCTTAGAGTTAAGATTAGGGTTATGGATTGTGTGTACATTGTGGCTATTCAAGCCTTTGAATAACCTGAGAAGCATTGCCTCTCCTGTCTGAGGCCAGGGTTAGGTTAGGGTTAAGATTAGGACTGTAATGGGTTAGGTTAGGGTTAAGATTAGTACTGTAATGTCTGTCTGAAGCTGAGACTGCTGGGGTTGAAAGGATCCAGTTGAAAGATTTAGTGCAGCAGGGAATATATTGTGCATATCTGTCCGTGCTCCATATAATTTAAGCAAGGTTTTTGCTGCTTGACTAAGCAGGATGATCTGGAGAAAAGAGGGTTAAAAAAAGAGATGATGTGAAAGAAAAGGTTTGGCTTACGGTGTCTTTTGACAATCGCTGTGAAATTCGACCCTTGTGGGAACCATCGCCTGCAGGTGTGCATGTGTTCACGCATGCCTGATACAATCTCTGAATCTCTGAGTCCTGTCTTCCACTGTTCAGGGAAAACAGCTAGTTTCTTTCTACCCTTCACATTTGTACAAACTGCAATAAACCTAAGCAATGATGCATTAGTAGTTTGTTTTATAAATGGCATTATTGCATAATTGTTGTAGGTTTTTGTTTATTGTTGCTCTGTAGTAGATTATCATAGACCAGCAGGAACCATTAGCCTATTTTATTTGGCACTTATGTCTGTCAGTTTTAGCAAGTCTAAACAAACTTTAGTAACATCTCAATCGTTTTGCAAATGTTGCGTCGCGATAGACTTCGTTTTTGGGCTTAAAGTAGGATATCATTTGAGGGACATAAAATACACTCCAGACTCCTGAGAAGTCATAAAATGGGAAGAATGGGTTCTTGATGAAAGCATTGGACCTCTGGGTGGGAATGTCGGGTCAAATTGGGGCCTTTCTGACTGAATCCAAGTTCAGTACTGTTTACATTACAGCTCAGGGTTTTTCTTGCAGAAATAGAGCTCTAGGGTTAGGGCTGTAGACCATATAGAGCTGTGTTCCCATGCCCTATGCTCACACTCTTCCCAGAGCCCTCCCCTGGAGCATGACACGCCCAGATTCTTAGGTTAAATGTTGCAATGAATGAATGATCCACACTACAATGTTTTGCTTGTGTTTTAACCATGTCTACGGAGACTAACTTAAATGAGCTGTGTGACTCTATTGATAATACAGCATCACATATCCCAAACATAAATGTCCTCAAATAAGAAATGTTTTTTTTTTTATGCAGAAGTGCAAACCAGTGGCAATAGAAATACATGATGAATGTTTTAAAAACTGGAAATATGGGATGTAAATACAGGATTGGGTCGATTTTTTACAAGATGTTTGCGACACAAAGTCTCAGAGAAGATGGTATTTTTCTCATTAATACTTATTCTGTTCTTTTAATTTCATACAAAACGGATGTTTGGTGTTTCAGCTTTCATCCACCCTACTCACTGTAGCTCATCCACCCACCCACTGTAGCTCATCCACCCTACCCACTGTAGCTCATCCACCCTACTCACTGTAGCTCATCCACCCTACCCACTGTAGCTCATCCACCCTACCCACTGTAGCTCATCCACCCTACCCACTGCAGCTCATCCACCCTACACACTGCAGCTCATCCACCCTACTCACTGTAGCTCATCCACCCTACTCACTGTAGCTCATCCACCCTACCCACTGTAGCTCATCCACCCTACCCACTGTAGCTCATCCACCATACACACTGTAGCTCATCCACCCTACCCACTGTAGCTCATCCACTCTACTCACTGTAGCTCATCCACCCTACACACTGTAGCTCATCCACCCTACCCACTGCAGCTCATCCACCCTACCCACTGTAGCTCATCCACCCTACCCACTGTAGCTCATCCACCCTACCCACTTTGGCTATGCCACCCTACCCACTGTAGCTCATCCACCCTACCCACGTTGGCTATGCCACCCTACCCACTGTAGCTCATCCACCCTACCCACTGTAGCTCATCCACCCTACTCACTGTAGCTCATCCACCCTACCCACTGCAGCTCATCCACCCTACACACTGTAGCTCATCCACCCTACCCACTGTAGCTCATCCACCCTACCCACGTTGGCTATGCCACCCTACCCACTGTAGCTCATCCACCCTACCCACTGCAGCTCATCCACCCTACCCACTGTAGCTCATCCACCCTACCCACGGTAGCTCATCCACCCTACCCACGTTGGCTATGCCACCCTACCCACTGTAGCTCATCCACCCTACCCACTGTAGCTCATCCACCCTACCCACTGTAGCTCATCCACCCTACCCACTGCAGCTCATCCACCCTACCCACGTTGGCTATGCCACCCTACCCACTGTAGCTCATCCACCCTACCCACTGTAGCTCATCCACCCTACCCACTCTAGCTCATCCACCCTACCCACTGTAGCTCATCCACCCTACCCACTTTGGCTATGCCACCCTACCCACTGTAGCTCATCCACCCTACTCACTGTAGCTCATCCACCCTACCCGCTGTAGCTCATCCACCCTACCCACTGTAGCTCATCCACCCTACACACTGTAGCTCATCCACCCTACACACTGTAGCTCATCCACCCTACACACTGTAGCTCATCCACCCTACACACTGTAGCTCATCCACCTTACACACTGCAGCTCATCCACCCTACACACTGCAGCTCATCCACCCTACACACTGTAGCTCATCCACCCTACCCACGTTGGCTATGCCACCCTACCCACTGTAGCTCATCCACCCTACCCACTGCAGCTCATCCACCCTACCCACTGTAGCTCATCCACCCTACCCACTGTAGCTCATCCACCCTACCCACGTTGGCTATGCCACCCTACCCACTGTAGCTCATCCACCCTACCCACTGTAGCTCATCCACCCTACCCACTGTAGCTCATCCACCCTACCCACTGTAGCTCATCCACCCTACCCACTGTAGCTCATCCACCCTACCCACTGCAGCTCATCCACCCTACCCACGTTGGCTATGCCACCCTACCCACTGTAGCTCATCCACCCTACCCACTGTAGCTCATCCACCCTACCCACTGTAGCTCATCCACCCTACCCACTTTGGCTATGCCACCCTACCCACTGTAGCTCATCCACCCTACTCACTGTAGCTCATCCACCCTACCCGCTGTAGCTCATCCACCCTACCCACTGCAGCTCATCCACCCTACACACTGTAGCTCATCCACCCTACACACTGTAGCTCATCCACCCTACACACTGTAGCTCATCCACCTTACACACTGCAGCTCATCCACCCTACACACTGTAGCTCATCCACCCTACACACTGTAGCTCATCCACCTTACACACTGCAGCTCATCCACCCTACACACTGTAGCTCATCCACCCTACACACTGTAGCTCATCCACCTTACACACTGCAGCTCATCCACCCTACACACTGTAGCCCATCCACCCTACCCACTGTAGCCCATCCACCCTACACACTGTAGCTCATCCACCCTACACACTGCAGCTCATCCACCCTACACACTGCAGCTCATCCACCCTACACACTGCAGCTCATCCACCCTACACACTGCAGCTCATCCCTGGCTCCTATGTGCTCTTGGAGGTCACATCTTGTAAGATGTTGTGTTAAGAACACTAAGATCAGTTCCCAGAGAACACAAACTCTGCCACACTGATGCATACCTGTGAGCCTCTCTAAGCAAGAGGATCTGTGCAGTGCTGGGAACACGGTGATTTAAGTGTGTTTGGGTACACTGGAGATTCTTGTGTTGTAAAGTGAACAGCAGCAGTCTGTGAGTTTGCTGACACCTGTGGGTGTATTGTACTTTAGCTCTGACTTGTTGAGTCATCAAAAAGAACCTGTTCTGTCAGAATTGTCCGACCAGTAACTGCTAGAGCCAGTAATCTTGAGTCGGATTTGCCTCATACTCTAGATATTCCCCACGGTGAAATCGGTGACTAAACGGTTGTTGATGTTCATGTAGTCTCCCATTCAGTGAATGACTGATGTTGAATTCCTCTGAATAATTGTTACAAGGTGTGTGTGAGTGTGTGTGAGTCTAAAAGAACATTCCTTTCCCAGTCTCACCCCAGTTCTCCCCATTAGCCCACTGCTGCCCCCCCCACCCCCCGTTTCCTTCCTGTTCTTATTTTAGAATCTATTGGACGTTTCCCCCACATCCGGGCGGGTTTGTGCCACATCCGGGCGGACACTCCTCCACAGCCCGACTCCAGGGCATCAGATATGTTCATAAAACATGTGTGTGTTTCTCTCCTTGCACACACACTGTGTGTCTTGTGTAGTCTTGGTGAGATAGGCAGGCTTTTACTTCCCCTAGCACTGCCTGTTGCATTCATCCTAAGCTCAGAGGCATTTAAACAGTATGGTCAAATAAACGTAATTAAACTTTTTTGGCACAGAGAATGGCAAAAGGTCTGAGTATGTACTATTAAAAATGCAAAGGAATAATCCAACTTTTTGTTTATCTCTATATACTACATCTGTTATGTACAGTCAACTTCCACAGATCATCATTAAACACATTTCCCTCTACTTGGGACATAAATATAATGTTCATGAATATCATCTGTAGTCAAATCACAGTTAAACGACCATGCTAAGGGCAGTTGATGAATTTTGTGAAAATTTGGAAAATAAATAAATGTGAAATACATGATTAAATAAATAATAATAATAAATAATAATGGGGCAGTCATGGCCTAGTGGTAGGGAACTGGTCTTGTGACCGGAGGGTCGTGGGTTCGATTCCCAGACCTGAGGCCATGACTGAGGTGCCCTTGAGCAAGGTACCTAACCCCAACTGCTCCCCGGGCACCGGGCTAGGGCTGCCCACCGCTCTGGGCACGTGTGAAAATGAAACTTCATTCTCTTAAAAAAAAAGGTGAATCATATGGTTCCAACAGAACATTGTCATGTATCGTAACATATGGTCCCAACAGAACATTGTCATGTATCGTAACATATGGTCCCAACAGAACATTGTCATGTATCGTAACATATGGTCCCAACAGAACATTGTCATGTATCGTAACATATGGTCCCAACAGAACATTGTCATGTATCGTAACATATGGTCCCAACAGAACATTGTCATGTATCGTAACATATGGTCCCAACAGAACATTGTCATGTATCGTAACGTATGGTCCCAAAAGAACATTGTCATGTATCGTAAGCATAACAATGACAGGATGATGTATGGTTCGTATTTGCCCCATATCTAACGTGTATAAAGAATATAAAACTGACCCTAAAATGGACCTCCAGTGGACCCCCAAACACAGCCACAGCTGATGGAGAAATGTTCTCACCAACACTGATGAGGATCCCTATATATAAAGTAAACCATTTGTGTTAGCTGTGTCTTTACTTTGCATTCATATTTACATTAACTAGTATGTTATTTGTTACAATAGATTTTCAGTGACAGGCAGATTGTAGCTAAATTGGCATTTTTTCTATTTATAATATGTGCTGTTTTATTGGTACAAACATTTGGTTCTATACTGACAAAGTTGCATAAGTAAATTAACAATCTAGATTAATTCCCAGATCAGCATGAGGAGTTCAGTTGTCACGTGTAAACATCTTGTTGTCATTGTCTATATCATTGACTGCCTGTATGTAGTACTAAATTAAAGCTTATGGTCAGCATTACATATAGCTTGTATTGTAACTGTAGGATGGACAATGTACAGTGGGGAAAATAAGTATTTAGTCAGTCACCAATTGTGCAAGTTCTCCCACTTAAAAAGATGAGAGAGGCCTGTAATGGACATCATAGGTAGACCTCAACTACGAGAGACAAAATGTGAAAAAAAATTGAGAAAATCATTTTGTCTGACTTTTAAAGAATTTATTTGCAAATAATGGTGGAAAATAAGTATTTGGTCAATAACAAAAGTTCATCTCAATACTTTGTTGTATATTCTCTGTTGGCAATGACAGAGGTCAAATGTTTTCTGTAAGTCTTCACAAGGTTGGCACACACTGTTGCTGGTATGTTGGCCCATTCCTCCATGCAGATCTCCTCTAGAGCAGTGATGTTTTGGGGCTGTCGGCGGGCAACACGGACTTTTAACTCTCTCCAAAGGTTTTCGATGGGGTTGAGATCGGGAGACTGGCTAGGCCACTCCAGGACTTTGAAATGTTTCTTACGAAGCCACTCCTTTGTTGCCCTGGCAGTGTGCTTGGGATCATTGTCATGCTGAAAGACCCAGCCACGTTTCATCTTCATTGCCCTTGCTGATGGAAGGAGGTTTGCACCCAAAATCTCACAATACATGGCCCCATTCATTCTTTCATGTACACGGACCAGTCGTCCTGATCCCTTTGCAGAGAAACAGCCCCAAAGCATGATGTTGCCACCCCCATGCTTCACAGTTGGTATGGTGTTCTTTGGATGCAACTCAGCATTCACTGTCCTCCAAACACGACGAGTTGTGTTTTTACCAAATAGTTCTACTTTGGTTTCATCTGACCATATGACATTCTCCCCATACTCTTCTGGAACATCCAAATGCTCTCTAGCAAACTTCAGACGTGCCTGGATATGGACTGGCTTAAGCAGGGGGACACGTCTGGCACTGCAAGATCTGAGTCCCTGGCGTCGTAGTGTGTTGCTGATGGTAGCCTTTGTAACGTTGGTCCCAGCTTTCTGCAGGTCATTCACTAGATCCCCCCTTGTGGTTCTGGGATTTTTCCTCACCGTTCTTGTGATCATTTTGACCCCACGGGCTGAGATCTTGCGTGGAGCCCCAGATCGAGGGAGATAAGTAGTGGTCTTGTAGGTCTTCCATTTTCTGATTAATGCTCCCACAGTAGATTTCTTCACACCAAGCTGCTTGCCTATTGCAGATTCAGTCTTCCCAGCCTGGTGCAGGTCTACAATTTGGTTTCTGGTGTCCTCCGACAGCTCTTTCGTCTTCACCATAGTGGAGTGTGACTGTTTGAGGTTGTGGGCAGGTGTCTTTTATACTGTTAACGACTTCAAACAGGTGCCATTAATACAGGTAATGAGTGGGGGAAAGAGGAGCCTCTTAAAAAAGAAGTTACAGGTCTGTGACAGCCAGAAATCTTGCTTGTTTGTAGGTGACCAAATACTTATTTTCCACCATTATTTGCAAATAAATTCTTTAAAAGTCAGACAAAATGATTTTCTCAATTTTTTTTCACATTTTGTCTCTCATAGTTGAGGTCTACCTATGATGTCAATCAGGCCCGTTGACAGTCTTGCTGGGGCCCGGGACAAGAAAGTTTCATGTGCCCCACCCCTCCCCCCCTCCCCCGGCTTACGTCATTTGAATTTCCTCTGTAGCAGACAATCCTTGTGTTATAGCCACACATCAAAAGCTGTTTCTGACAGCTCACTGGTTTATATTTGAGGCGGCGCGAGGGTCCGTGCGGCGAAAATGTTGTAATCGCTCTGGCTCCGCCTGTGCGCGAGGGCCTCACGCGCTGTCGATTCGCGAGCTCGTGCACCTCTCGAATTTTGTAACATCGCGCGCACTGCCCCTCAGCGCAATGAACAAAGTCATGTTTGCAGGGTTCATACACCTTTGTAAGGTGGAATTAAAGCACTTGTACGTCACTTTAAAGGTCCATTTCAATATTTCCCAGCACGTTAAACTTCTGATAGAATGTCTTCACGTTCTCTCATGTTTCGTCCTGGAATTACATAGGGCTGCCATGATTAGTCGACTAGTCACGATTATGTCGACTATTAAAATAGTCGACGACTAATTTCATAGTCGATGCGTCGTGTTTTTTTTCTCTCTCCATACTGCTGCGGTCGCGTCTGCCTTTCTGTCCCTAACGCACATGCGCAGTAGTGGAAACCGAGGTAGACAGTGGACGACATCCCAGGACATTACACAGACTGGTATCATGGCTACCCGGCTACGGAACTCAAAAGTGTGGGATCATTTTCCGTAACCGGGTTCCGAAACGCGTGCAATATCTGCAAGGCAGAACTTTCCTTCCAAGGCAGCACAACCGCGATGTACGAGCACCTGAAGCATGTTGTGGCTTATTGTGACAATGATGAAGAGTGACCGTCATCTCTGTAATCTAAATCGCTAGTTAGCTGCTAACGTTACCGTAAACAGAGCGTTAACTTTGTACTTACTTATCGTGGTAACTGTAAAAGTTACTGCGATTTGTTTCATTAGCCTAAGCACGCATTCGTGTGTTTTCTGTAACGTCAGTGAGACCAAAACTTTATTTTTGTGAATAATTCCTTAGTTTCAGGTACCTACCTAATTTGATTTTATATGTAGCTACGTTTGATGCCAGAGACAAATGAAAGAAAGAAAAACCTAAAAAAAGAAAAATTCTTTATTAATGTATTTATTTTTGTGTTGTTTAAACCAGTGCCTTATACTTATTTTAATAATTGTTGCAACAAGTTGCATATTTCATTAAAGGTTTAATGAACTATGATCTTAATTGTTTTTATTTTTAGCTGAAATCGAATGATGATTATATAATAGCAGCTGCATTCTAGTGTGATAAGCTGTATGTTTTATATTCAATTAACGCACGATCCGATTAGTCGACTAATCATAAAAATTAATCGGTGATTAGTCGACTATAAAAATAATCGTTTGTGGCAGCCCTAGAATTACAAGAGGTTCGTATTTGTTAACGTAATACAAGAGAACTGTTCAGTCAGACAGATATTTGTTCTGAAATGAAGTAGTCACAATTTCAAGCATTTTCAAGTACTTTAGCCTCAATTATTTCAAACCTGGAACACAATCCAACTTTAAAATTCGTCAGGTAAACGTTTTTCCTTTCTTTTCTGCGCTCCAGATTTCTGTATTTACTTTAACTATCCACCACTGTATTTCCCGCTGTTGGGCGGGTACCAGCCGGCTACAGTCGGTGCTGGATCAAACCATTTTTCAGTGGCAGGCGGGGGTGTATGCACTTAATGGAAAATATGCAAATAGGTAAAAACATATATATTTTAGCCATTGAGCTTATTTTGAGTACAGAATTTTATATTAATGAAAGATTTCAAGATTATATTTAAAATTATAGACTTTAAATAAAAATAATAAATTGTTGGGCTCTTTGATGGGCCCCCCTGTCCCTGGGGCCCGGGACAACAGACCCGGTTGTCCCCCCCTGTCGACGGGGCTGATGTCAATTACAGGCCTCTCTCATCTTTTTAAGTGTAGCTGTAGCTGTTGGTTTAGGAGACTTGTGTCTCTCCCTGCGGGTACACGTGTCCTCTCCCTGCGGGTACACCTGTCCTCTCCCTGCGGGTACACCTGTCCTCTCCCTGCGGGTACACCTGTCCTCTCCCTGCGGGTACACCTGTCCTCTCCCTGCGGGTACACCTGTCCGCGGGTACACCTGTCCTCTCCCTGCGGGTACACCTGTCCTCTCCCTGCGGGTACACCTGTCCTCTCCCTGCGGGTACACCTGTCCTTTCCCTGCAGGTAAACCTGTACAGGTATGGGTATGGGTACATCTACCATTGCACAAAAAGGTTTTAAACCTTGATTCTAAACCTTATTCCTAAAACATAACCCAAGAGTTAACCATAATCTAATCTACCTTGTACATATGTTTCATATACAGCATATATACAGATTATATATTTGTAGTTTTATAGTTGTTATGGTTTGTTAACCACCTTAAAGATTGCTGCTCAAATTCATTGTACACTGTGCAATGACAATAAAGTATCTTATCTTAACCCTATCCCTAGAGCAAACCCTAACCCTAGAGTGAACCCTAATCCTAAAATAAGCCCTAATCCTAACCCTAGAGTAAACCCTAATCCTAACCCTAGAGTAAACTCTTATCCTAGCTCTCTTTGGCTTTATCTCATCTCCAACTTCCTCCTCTTTCATTAATCTGCTACAGACCACTTAATCTTTGCAATGCTAAGTGGATTGCTGACTGAACTGTTTTGTGTGTTTCATCATCAGTGTGATGTGTCTGTAGCTGATGATGAGCTCACAGATTGAGTGTGTGTATTGAGAGACTGAGCTTACATTTACATTTACATTTACGGCATTTTGCAGACGCTCTTATCCAGTGCGACTTACAAAGTGGGTCCTTACATCCTAGGTAATAGTATGGATAGGCCAGAATTCAAGACACCATTGAGTCAGACTACTACTAAACTACAGGAGTCAATGTCATTACCTAGTGTTTTTCAAGTTAGACGTTTGCCAAGAAGCACAAATAACCATAGACAGACATACAATTTAAGAACAACGGCAAGTGGAGATAGTGTTCTGGTAAGAACTCAACAAACAGGTGGGTCTTCAGTCTACGCTTGAAGATAGCGATAGACTCTGCAGTCCGAACAGCTAATGGAAGATTGTTCCACTATCTTGGATCCAGGACAGAGAATAGTCTGGACCTTTGTCTTCCATGAGACTTTAAGCATGGCGTTTCAAGTCGAGCCAAGCTTGAGGTTCTGAGTGTTCGCTGTACGGATCGGCTTTTTACCATGGACATCATGTAGGGAGGGGCCAGTCCATTTTTGGCTTTGTAAGCAAGCATCAAGGTTTTATATCAGATGCATGCCGCTACTGGAAGCCAGTGAAGAGAGCGTAGCAGAGGGGTCACATGTGAGAACTTGGGTAGATTGAAGACCAGTGGTGCTGCAGCATTCTGAATTAATTGTAGAGGTCTGATGCGCTGTACTCTTCCTGTCAAAACTACACAGCTCAACCGTCGTGAGGCACTTGCATGAACGCCTGATGAAACGCCACAGGACCATATAACAGGAGTCAATACGTAATGCATGTTCATCATATGTAGCATGTCCTATAAGGACGTCATGTACATGTGTTGTGTAAACATTTTGTATCTTCACATCAGCTGAATTTGGTCACTGCTGTGTATGGGGAATTTTTTTAGAAGTATGTATTTGATACATTTTGGAGCAGAGTATAATCATATGAGTACTAAGCCTACAGGCATTCAGTGCTCGCAGGTTTACATAGTGGTCAAGAAATTCAGTGACAGCAGACAGCTAACTGTTGACTTATCAAATGATATAAAAGCATAACATTAGGGTTACATGGCCATTAGGCACATGGCCATATATGGCAGAGAACCTTCGGCCAATATTTACACCAGTCAGTAAACAAAATCGTAAATGTATTCAGTTTGTTACAGTGTCCAGTGCCCCCTATGCAGAATCACCATTGCTGATCTCTTACATTGAAATAATTCTATATTTAATTTTCAATGTGTGAAAATCAGACATGCATTTACCATTCTATAATATATTTTTCTTGTAATTTTTGTTTGTTTGTTTTTATACATTTGGGGGAGCAAGTTGTGCTTTAACTGATTGGTTAGTGTTGGCTCTAGTCTGCTTCAGTTCAGACCTTCTTTACGTTTGGCATGTCTGGCATAATTCAGTTCAGACCTTCTTGCGTTTATTTTTTACAGCATTTGGCAGATGTCCTTGTCCAGAGTGATTTACAGAAGTGTTTTGTAGTTTAATTGAACTGTGTTCTCATAAGAATTCATCCTTATATCTTTATGTAATATTAGCACTCTTGAATGTAATATAGTTTAGTTGAAGATTGCAATGATAATATTGCACAGCAGAAATGACTTCCCCAAGTACAGACACTCGTATGTCATGCAAGACATTTCCTCTGCTTGCCAGACATCACTTTCAAAGGTCTCAGAATCTTCAGAGTTCATTAAAGCTTAATCAGAAAATCTATTTTCAGATCACATCAGGAGTATTTTCCATAAACACAGGCCGCTGTTTCTGCACCAACTTTCTGCCAAAATGAATTAGGATTTATTTGTTACGTGTTTCCTCTAAAGTATCTGTCCTGCAGCTTTACACCTTTCCTGTTGAGTCTTCCATATGTCCTACAGACCTTTTAAAAGTATGTCTGCAAACGGGTCTACTATATATTTGCATAGATCAATAGGTCAATTTCTAAAACACTATGTAATCAATTATTTCTACATAGCCAACTGACAAATTTTGCACTGTATTCATTTATTTACCATTTTATATTCATTCACCATCTACAGCTTTGGATACATTGGCCAAGTCTGCATCAGTACATATTAGATGAACTGTACCTATAGTCATGTATACCTTGCAAATGAGGGTTAGTGTATGTGGTGTTAAATATGCATCTTGTTTTTGATGTGTATAGTTCATGATTTGGTCTGTCTTATGCAGGGACCCATTGCAAATAAGCATGTAGCATTATTAGTATCATCCATGTCTTCATAAATGATTGAATTCATATATAATGGTGTGTCTGTCCTGCATTTACATGCATTTTCACGGTCATCTTTAAGCTGACAGGTCAGACATTGGGAAGGTGATCAGGCATTGATGTCAGCATATGATGTCATTTTTTACAAACAACAGAGAGGGAGAGAAAACACGGTGTTCACCCCCAACCACCAAAGGTGTCATTTACCCTGCTACTGCATAATATTTCCAGTAAATGAAAAACCTCCAGTTTGGAACTGTCCGGTTAACCCCTAACACCTGACTCCTAACCCTATCCCCTAACACTAACCCTAATCACTGTGTTGGGAACTGTGTCCTTTTCTATATTCCTGCACTAATATTATTGAAGAATACTCCCTGGTCGTAGAATCTGTTTATGGAGGAACAATTATGCATGTAATAGCTAGATTGACAACTGTCAACTTGCAGTTTTATTTAAATGTTAAAATTAAACAACATACTTGTTTATCTTTTATTTGTTTTTTTCTGATTCATTTTTTGGATTTTTCATCAATTTAAATTGATTTTAATTGATTAGTTGCAATATAACAGACACTGTTTACAAGAATTTCACATTAACCTGGTAACATTCTTTGTCTTTTTCAGCTCCAGGGTTCCCTGAGAAGAAAGTTAGAGGGGCCACCTGGCTACACTTCTAAGCAGAATGGCTTATCCCGTACGGGCACAACACCAGACTTCAAGCGTGTTCGCATGGAGAACATCTCACTTCCACCTGGATCTTCTGCTGTGGACTCGGTATCGTCTCAAAACTTAGCAGGAGCTGTGGCTATGGGTCACTCACTTCAGACTAAAGACCCTTTCTTGATGCCCCTTGGTGCTGGAAATGATCTTTTCAATATGACTCTCAGAGATGTGAAGAAAGAGCCAACAGACGTTCAGACCTGCAGCCATTCTTTAATTGATCCTGCAATGGCTGTGTTTGACTTCAAGGATGAGGGTGGAGGTCCAATTGACCCTGAACTACAGGATCTGTTCGATGAACTCACCAGGTCAGTCCCACCACTCACTGACCTGGAACTGGACAAGATGCTGAAGCAAGAGGAGGATTTTGGGACGGGTCTTGGACGCCCCAACTCGGCAAGTGCAGCCCATCCCTGTCATCACTTAGATAAACCAATCAAGACGGAATACCCATCTGATTTTGGCCAGGTGGCAGGAAGCTCTCCACAGCATCGGCCAGCATCAGCTGGACCATCCTTCTCCATCGCAAACACAGCTTTAGCATCTTCTCCAGTGATCATGGGGCACATGGCCCATGGTCATGTGTCTCAGGTATCAGCAATGTCTTCTAGGGGACTACCAGCCTGGCCTGAGATATCACATGCTGAGCAGCTAAAGCAAATTGCAGCCAATCAGCAACCCAAACAACCTCACAACTCAATCATGCACCACCAGCAGCAGAGCCAGGCTGCAAGGCTGCGGGACTGGCCTTCTGCCATGGACCCCAATACCAGTCCCTTTGGTCAGGAAATTATTGCCACACCCAGTCTACTAAGCCAGCCAGGAATTGGCCCTCAGAGCTCTGGTCAGAGCAAATGTGTGGCTAACTGCCTCTTGAAGCCCAACAGATATAATCAGTCAAATCCCACAGACATAAAAGCTCTCAGTACTAAACCTATGCTTAATTTCACTCCTAAAGCAGCATCTCCCATCACAAGCCATATGTCTGGCCCACAGAGCAAACCATCCGTACAAAACCAACAGTCTACAGAAAGCCAAATCATGCCATTTCATATACCTGTGCAGTCATCATCTTGCCTACAACCCAAGCCGCTGAGCCAACATGGTCCAGTTAATCTTAAAATTACCCAACAAAGACAGGTAAGACACCAACAGAAAGCTTAATATGTCTTTTTCTTCTCCGGGTTTTGTTAAAGCAGAGATGGGATGTTTATCTTTCGTGACAAGTGAACAGGTATTTTCTGCTGTCTTCTTTTAGTCTATTCCTAGTATTAACTAGGAATTAATACAATGTTATGAGACTCGGACTGAACCGTCACAGCTATGCACAAGCTTTTAGCACATTTGCCAGGGACTCTGTGTGTCTTTAAAGTAATCTTAATGGACATACTAAAAAAATTTAAAGTGAAGTTACTAAGGTAATTACGGTACTAAGGTAATTAAGGTGCACATAACAGTTTCGTTCATATGCCAACACGCTCATAGTAACAGTTAGTTGGTCACAGTAGTCTGTGTAGTGATTTTGGTGTAGTGATCTGTTCATTAATATTTTATTTTGACTTTTATATTTAATTAAGTTAAACCTTTGTGCAGGACAAACAGGAGATTTTCCCCTCCGTTTACTGGGGCTTTTAGCAGCCTCCTGCTGGAGGTGGTGGCGTGAACAGCCTCCCTGGACCCATCAATGGGCCGTTTGCCTCGAGTTCCTCTCACGATTATTGCTGGAGTCTCAGTTGTGCCGGGACATTTTTAGTATGTATATCCCCTTGAAGCATTTTGATGATTTTGGCTTACTAAAGTGTGGTGGGCTGGCATGAGAGACTCATAATTTCACTTCCTGTCACAGATGCTCAGTCAGGCAGACATGCACAGTGAGTTTTGCAAATTGGAGGCTGATAGCCATGAGGGTCAAGCTCCGTAATCGGCGTAGTCTGGCGCTGGATGTTCAAATACTGATATATTATGATTGGGGACCATCACAACTCCGCTTGTCAGTATTTCATGCCTGACTATATAAACACGTGAATAACACAGAATTTATGCATAGACTTTAGTGTATAGTGCACTGGAAGAGCAGTAAGTGTGTGTGTGTGTGTGTGTGTGTGTGTGTGTGTGTGTGTGTGTGTGTGTGTGTGTGTGTGTGTGTGTGTGTGTGTGTGTGTGTATATATATACAGGACAGGACATATAATCACACACACACAGGACATATTCAAGGAACTTAGTTTTGTGTGAGCAATTCTGTGCAGAGACATTAGGCTTTAATACAGAGCAGTATGGTATATTATATATTATATATATATATATTATATAATATATTATGTATATTGTGACTGTACTCATGTGAATTGATGCACAGCTGTATCGATATTTATGGACATTACCGTTCTTAAGCCAGAGTGAAACGCCTGCATTCATGTTTATGTGCAGTATTTAAAATGCCCAGTGTAAAAACCCTCAAACAGACCAAATTAGTGGGTTTAGGTAAAATCATTGCATTAATCTAGGAAGAGCATGACAGACGGATGGACAGTGTCCAATTGAGCAGACATTAAAGGTGTCAGTGGAGCTGGGTACAGCCTGAGTTACCAGTGTGGGTTAATGTTTAAAGTGATACGTCTGTGGTTTAAAGGTTAGTTTGGAAGGGGGGTGGGTCTGGGATGCCAGACCTTACTGTTGAGCTTTCCCGAGGTATTGTGGGATTAATAGAGCCAGATACAAATAAAGGGAGGTGCTTTCTTGATGACTCCTGTAAAGAGCTTACTGGGTTCTTAAAGGTTCCCGTGAGTAAAGTGAATGAGCTGAAACTATATGAACATTATGAAACACTAATTTGGTTTGGTGCAGGATATTTGCTATCTTATCCTCTGTACATTTACATTCAATATAAGAAACTGAAGAAAATCTAGTTGAGGGCAGTCGTGCCACAGCACTGACGGGGTTAAACTGCTGAAGTGGAGACAAAGGCCCAGAACTGAGACTCTTCCCACAGTCCGCTGAATTAGTAATGCTATGGAAATAAAGGTCCCACACTGGTGTCACGATCCCTCAGGAACTCTCACAAGCTCTGCTCAGCATCCACCCACTGTCTCCAAGGAGGACAAGATGTGGGGCTGTTTTTTGTTTCCTGGTTCTCATAACCTGCTTATCACTGATTGGTTTACAACATAAAAATATGTCAAAACTGGGATCCATGTCTTCTTTGGTATTTAGTGGGTAAAATCTAATGGAAACCTTTTTGTCCTGAGGGCATATAATGCCTTTCATACTTAATATGGGAAAGTACACTGAGGGTGTGATATATACATGTGCCATAGATACCCCCTGCTTTCATCAATGAGGATTTAAGGCAAAATGTCTCATTCTTTTGATACATTCTAGTCAGAATCTGGATCAGTTATTTGTGTGTGGGCTTAGATACTTTTGCAGTGAGTTTGAAATTTGTGATTAAAAGTGAGTAATGTTCGCAAATCTAAAGCTGAAGGTCAAATGGGACAGACATACAACGAATTATCTTGGGTTTGGGGTTAGGTTAGGGTTGGGTTATATGTCATATTTTGTGAGTATTTGTGTTTTTATTTTTTCTGTTTGTTGTTCCCTCCATTTCACTGCTGAATTCTGGTCCGTGTGTGAGGGTTGTGGTGGAGGCCTGCCAGGTTGTTGGAGCTGCCTGCGGGGCAACTGCTTGTTTCCTGGGAACATGATCCGGGGCCAAGCCCAGATGCCGTGCGGCTCCCTGGGGAGCTCCTGCCTCCAGCCCGCCGGATGTGAAGTGAGAGAGTAGCCAGGCTCTGTCAGCTGCTGCTAATGCAGAGCAGAATGTGAACCTAATTCACTGCACAGTTTTAAGGAGTTCGTGGCTACATGTGGTATTTATTTAACCGCACACCACAAACTCGAGAGAGGAGCAGAGATGGAAAACAGCTTTGACACATCAGCACGATGGCGTGGATGAGAGTTGACCACACGAACTGCGTGACTTACTACACGCACCTTTCCACTTCTGAGAACACCCATAACCGTAACCCTAAACCTAACCCTAGATTAGAGAACGGACTGTGCTAACAACACTTCCAACTCCTACACGCAGCAAAGTATTCCAGCAATGGAGTTAAGTCTAATGTAACCTGGCTCATGGTCAGACTGGTCATGGTCAGTCTGGTTATGATCACTCACTGAGGTTTTTTTGTTTTCTAAATGTGTTAAATGTGTTGAGTTGGCTGGTGTTTAGTTCCTAGTGTGGTATGTACTGCTCTTTTTGCTGTTGTTCAGTGTGGGCCAATTTAAACAAGGTCATCTTAAAATTTAAGAACAAGAAATTGGGCTTCAAAATCTATTACTGCAGTTATTTCATTTCCTTGAAAAAGCCACATGTTGGATGAGAAGTTAATCAGAAGACTGAGACTGTTCTTTCCTTTGCCCTCTAATTAATTGCTCCATGTCCCATGGCTGATCTGTCTTGGCATGTGCTGACAGCTACTTCCTCCTCATCTACTCTATGGGACTGTCTGTCTCTGTAGATAGGGTTGCCTCTGAATAGTGCCTCTCACTAAAAGGGTACTTTCTCTGCCCCTCGCCCCCTGCTGGTCAAAGTGGGCATTTCCTCTCTGATATAGGAGGGCCTTCTACTTCACTGCTTTTATGGGACCTCTAGTGTGGGGTTTGGGACCAGTGTCTCTGTCAGATGATTCAGACTAATAAATCTTTGTCATTCTGCAGCTGAATCTGTTGTGCCCTGGTAAATGTTTCATATCAACACTGTGAATGACTGACAGTACATTCAAAATGCTCCTTCAAGAGGATGTTTGTATTATTTGTATTTCGTAACTATGAACTTATACAGATGTGCATTGGCAGATGTGCATTGACAGGTTCAGCAAAAAACTCTGGAAAATGTATGTATATTATGTAAAATTATGTAAATAACTTGTGTAAACAGTTCTGTTCATACAACGATTCATGTTGTAACAAAATTTCATGCCTCATGCCTTAAAAGGCTACGTGGCCCATACCACTTGTCTAGAAATGCTATTCATAAATGTTCCTCGTGTTGCAATCAGATGTTACAAGATGTTGACCTGCACAGCAAATTGTAATAGCATCAAACCCGTAACGTAACAGCTAGAACAGCTTCAGCTCTTCTGGGAAGGCTGTCCACAAGGTTTAGGAGTGTGTTTATTGGAATTTTTGGCCATTCTTCCAGAAGCGCATTTGTGAGGTCACATACTGATTTTGGGCGAGAAGGCCTGGCTCTCAGTCTCCGCTGTAATTCATCTCAAAGGTGATCTATCGGGTTCAGAGTTCCTTTCACTGAAGCTACGTGAAAAACAACTCCACACCATAATCCCCCCTTCACCAAACTTTACACTCGGCACCATGCAGTCAGACAAGTATAATTCTCCTGGCAACCCCCAAACCCAGACTCCTCCATCAGATTGCCAGATGGAGAAGCGTGATTTGTCACTCCAGAGAACGCACCTCCACTGCTCTAGAGTCCAGTGGCGGCGTGCTTTACACCACTGCATCTGACGCTTTGTATCGCACTTGGTGATGTATGGCTTGGATGCAGCTGCTTGACCATGGAAGCCCATTCCATGAAGCTCTCTGGAATATTTAGGAGCGAGGAAATTTCACGACTGGATTTGTTGCACAGGGGGCATCCTATCACAGCTCCATGCTGTAATTCAATGAGCTCCTGAGAGAGACCCATTCTTTCACAAATGTTTGTAAAAACAGTCTGCATGCCTAGGTTCTTAATTTTATACACCTGTGGCCATGGAAGTGAATGGAATTCCTGATTCCGATAATTTAGATGGGTGAGCGAATACTTTTGGCAATATAGTGTATGTGGTTTAAAAACTGGACCAGTCATCTGGTGTTTTATATGAGATGAAAGGAGACCCATCTACAGTTGATGAGCAGTTGAGGAGTACTGGTATTCATAGAGAAGTACTGGTATTCAAAGTAGAGTATTGGTATTCATAGTGGAGCTTTGGTATTCATAGTGGCATACTGGTATGCAAAGTGGAGTTTTGGTATTTATAGTGGCGTACTGGTATTCATAGTGGAGTTTTGGTATTCATAGTGGAGTTTTGGTATTTATAGTGGCGTACTGGTATTCATAATGGCATACTGGTATTTATAGTGGGTTTAGCTGGATATATCAGTAAATACTAAAGGGAAACAAGACAGAATGCAAAGAGGGACCATATTCTGTAATATGATGTTAATAGTTTCCTGAAATACGAAGCTGTCAGGTTTATAAGTTATCTTCACATGAACATCTCCATGTAACAAGGTAGTATTTGTGGAAGTCTGTAGAAATTACATACTGAAATTTGTAAGTATAGTTTTTAGACTTTGTACTTTCAAAATGTCAGAAAATGCAGGACTTTAAAGCAGTGTTGTTTTATTGCCGTTTGGGCCAAGCTGTGGAGTTTGTGTAGCAGCATACACAGGAAGTGATTTGGATGCACCAAAATAACTATCAAAGTTTGCCATCTAGTGGACCAACAATGTAATCACAATGCCCATATATACAGTGAGGAAAATAAGTATTTGAACACCTGAAACTGCAAGTTTCCCCACTTAGAAATCATGGAGGGGTCTAAAATCATCTCAGGTGCGTGTTCACTGTGAGAGACGTAATCAAAAAAAAAAAAAAAAAAAAAGCATCCGGATATCACAATGTTACATTTTAATTTTTTTGTGTGTTAACTGCTGCAAATACAAGTATTTGAACACCTGTCAAAATCAATGTTAATATTTGGTACAGTAGCCTTTGTTTGCAATTACAGAGGTCAAACGTTTCCTGTAGTCTTTCACCAGGTGTGCACACACTGCAGCAGGCATTTTGGCCCATTCCTCCACACAGATCTTCTCCAGATCAGCCAGGTTTCTGGGCTGTCACTGAGAACCATGGAGTTTGAGCTCCCTCCAAAGATTTTCTATAGGGTTTAGGTCCAGAGACTGGCTAGGCCACTCCAGAACCTTGATATTATAACTATATAACTAATCATTTTAGCTTATTTCAAAGTGTCTAATACATCTTAATCTCAAGGCATATTATTCATCAATGACCCTGTACATGAAGGTTATCTATAATTATATTTTATGTTATTACATTGTAATGGTATTTACTGTTGCATGTTTTAGACTTGTTATGTTTTTTCTGTTTATTTTTTATTTTTGGGAACTACATTTCCATTAATGTAGCAAGTTCTTCACAAATAATTGTATATACTGTAACTTTAGTAATTAAGTCTTTTTTATTTATCAAGCACATTTTTAACAATAAGAGTCCTGGAAGTGACATAGACAGAAAATGGAGATCACAGATCTTAGGTTTGCCGTGCAGGTCATTGGACATCTGGATTAGTTCAACTACATGAGAATCTCAGTAGTGGAGAGCACACGCACCCATGGTAGAGATTATACTAAGTCAAATATAACCCGAACAAACACGAACCCTAACTAACATTAACCCGAACGCTAACTAACCCTAGATCTCACACCTTGGTTTTTTTCCAAGGCATCATGTGTTTTTTTTTTCCCCCTCCGTGTCCCATAAGTCCTGACAGCAGTGGTTGACCAAACTGCAGTACAAAATCAACAGTTTAGCTGACAAGATGACAAAACATACAATGCAAAGACTCCCTGAAAACAGACACACTGACCACCCACTTTCAAAATGCAGTAGAGAGACTGCACACGCACCTGGGTAGAGAGTGCACACGCACCTGGGTAGAGAGTGCACACGCACCTGGGTAGAGAGTGCACACGCACCTGGGTAGAGAGTGCACACGCACCTGGGTAGAGAGTGCACACGCACCTGGGTAGAGAGTGCACACGCACCTGGGTAGAGACTGCACACGCACCTGTGTAGAGACTGCACATGCGCATGGATCACTTCCTGTGAGAAAAAGGGCCGTGTTCTCCGTATGTTGTAGAGAAATCTTCAGGGTCTAGTGAGGTTTGAAAAATGTTGAAAACAACAACTTGTTGTCCAAAATGACACTCGGGCATTGTGCAACACCCAGGTGACAAAAGTGTGTTCTTGAAAGAAATTATGAGGTTGGTGTGTGTGTTTGGGTCTCCAGGAATGTACAGAAGGTAGATGTTGCTAGCGTTGAGCATCAGGTGAGCGGTTTCCCTGACATGTTTGCCTGGAAATTGGAAAACCGATTCACTGCTTTGGTGCCATCACATTGTCACATTAGAAGATGCTCTCAGGGACTTCTGGAACTAGCAGGACATAGCAGTACAGTTGGACACAGGGGTAAGGTGAACTCTGCAGAACTAAAATACAAGTAACAAGACACATATGAGCACAGCTAATCTTGAAAAATGCAACTTTGAACTATAGTAAAGTTTCAAGCCATTGGTGTGGCCTCCCACCTCCCTCTCTTAAAGGTCCTGGTTAGTCTGGTCTTTCATTACCCACAATCCATTGCCTCTCAGCCCTGGTGAAAGGCAGACCTGGTGTTGCCAGCATAGCAATGTAAAGAGGTATTCCAGTTTCCAATTATATTACCCATCGAAAGCAATTTACCGTGATAAAACTAGTGGCTCTGAAAAGAATTATTGAGAAATCCCAGAGTTATCTGTGGCAACGTGTAAAAACCGACTAATCTTGTGATCTACAGTGCCGAAAGAGGACTTAAAGGATGGCACACTTACCAGAATCAACAGCAATTTCAAAGACGGTCATCAATTAAAATAATTTACAATATTTTTCCTCTGTCCACAGGCAATAGCACCACATTTATCAGCAAACGGTCATCTTGGTGAGCTGTGTTTGCCCCAGCAGCAGTGTTCCTCTGCTCTCAATACTCAGCAAAACCATTCAGGCAAAGGCCAGAGACACCCGAGCCAACCTCAGCACCAATCCAGTGACACAGTAAGTAAACCAGTACTACATCCTGCAGGCTACCGGTTACAGAAATGGCCTCTGATGGATCACAAAAATCTATTATCCCAAGAAATACATCTGATGCATCAACAAAATGTTTGGATTTCATGATTTTAGGACCAACAACGCACTATGTGGGTACCTGTGTTTCAATTTCCTCTGTATTTTTGTGTTGTAGGAGAAGTTTAACACGCAAGATCAGTTTAATCGGCACTTGACGAGGCCTCCACCTGACTACAAACAGCCACTGGGGCCAGGAGTACAGCATTCAAACCTGTACCGAGGTGCAAAACCGACAACACTCGTGTACATAGTGCCTACAATTTAACATCCTAACCCTCTGTGTAATGCTTTGACTAACAGCATTAAACTGAAAATGGAAAATGTCTAAACTACATTAACATGATTTCCTTCTAACAAACATTATTTTGTAATTACAGTGGGAAATATAGAAATGTTCTTAATCTGTATGTTACTGAGATTAGATTAGATTAGTTTAGAGAGTAACAAGCAAAGTTCTGTGATAATTGGAGTGAAGCACCTCATTATGTTAATGCTCCAGGAGTGACACAAAACCAACAATGATGATATTAGTCATTTATCTACAACTGTAATGCAGAGCAGTCTGGTGATGTAGAGCTGTCTGGTAATGTAGAGCAGTCTGGTGATGTAGAGCAGTCTGGTAATGTAGAGCAGTCTGGTAATGTAGAGCAGTCTGGTGATGTAGAGCAGTCTGGTGATGTAGAGCAGTCTGGTGACGTAGAGCAGTCTGGTAACGTAGCGCAGTCTGGTGATGTAGAGCGGTCTGGTGATGTAGAGCGGTCTGGTGATGTAGAGCGGTCTGGTAATGTAGAGCGGTCTGGTGATGTAGAGCAGTCTGGTAACGTAGCGCAGTCTGGTAACGTAGCGCAGTCTGGTAACGTAGCGCAGTCTGGTAACGTAGCGCAGTCTGGTGACGTAGAGCAGTCTGGTGACGTAGCGCAGTCTGGTGACGTAGCGCAGTCTGGTAACGTAGCGCAGTCTGGTAACGTAGCGCAGTCTGGTAACGTAGCGCAGTCTGGTGACGTAGCGCAGTCTGGTGACGTAGCGCAGTCTGGTGATGTAGAGCAGTCTGGTGATGTAGAGGACTTCCTGCCCCACACACAGTGGTGCACCAGCAGGCTCAATAGGGAACATGCAGTCATAAGCAGTCACAAGGGACAGTGAGGAACAGTGAGCAGTTGTTAGCCAGTGCCTTGCATGGAAGGCAACGATCAAATACCTTGCAGAACCCCCATGTTGGTTCTTGCACATATTAGCTATGACAGTCCTACAGTGGTCCTTGGTAAACACCAGAGTACCAGTGTGGTTCAGTTTTTCGTTTAGTTAGGCTTGAAAGGTTCACCCACTGGGACCTTTATATCATGTTAATTAATCAATATTAATGTTCTTAATTTTCCATGAAATCTTAATATGCATTAGGATTTTCACTGAGAATTTCAAACTTTCTCACACTATGTACATAGGTCTGACATCTTCCCCAGTGACGAGTAATGGCTCAGATCAAAATGATATCCAGGCCCTTTCATGCCATGTACATAACGGCCAGCGAGTGAAAGTGATGCCCAGCTCTGGAGACAGAAGGTTCCACGGTAGATCAGATCCACATTCAAGTCCTCTAGAAGACCAAACTTGTGCAAGCAAACTGCACCAACCACATAACAGCCAGGTCCAGATGGGCATACATCAAAACAAGCCACAGTTTCAGGGATCAAACACCCAGGCTGGTACATTTCAGTCAGGTGTCTCGACTACACAGCATGTAAGGATGAGTGTAGGCCAAGTCACGATGCCAGGCCAAAGACTGGATGGAATCACCACCACTACAAGCAGGGAGCCAAGGATGAGCTGGGGAGCTGCAACAGACAAAAGCGAACAAACCAATGGTCCCTTCCCAACAAGACCGATTGGTCCACCAAATCAGGTAGCACCTCATTCTGGACAAATCCCCTTAAACTCTGTAAGTAGGAGCTCTGGTCCCACAGCAAGCCACATGCACATCCCCCCTCTCCCTGGGATCAGCAGTCTAAACCAGTCATCTCCTGAACAGCAGAGGTGCATGGCCACATTTGTGGGCACAACCCAAAGTCCAGGCGTCTACCAGAACAGCCGAGCAGGCCGGCTAACGTTCGACTTCCTGCAGGATGGGGATAACACAGTGCCAGGAATCAATGCAGACTCAGACTTCATTGACTCTTTGCTCAAGTCAAGTTCAGGCAATGATGACTGGATGAAAGACATCAACCTAGAAGAGATTCTGGGTGGTCACCCTTGAACAAGAAACAAGAATACTGATTGTAACTATTTTGCTTTTTTTTATAATGTTCAATAATAGAAGCTTTCTATAGAGTCTGATGTACCAGGCTTTGTAAATCAGCATTTTCTTAAAGCTGTAATTCTGGTATACTGTCATTTTTGTATTCATGTGGACAACAAATGTATTATAGGTAATGTGTTTGGATTCAACTTTTGTCATCTAGTTTTATTTTGTTTATGATCAAAGTATTTGTGGTCTTGATGGTATCTTATATAATGTAACTATACACCTTCCTTTGTAAATCCATACAGTGTATCCATCTGTTCAGTGGACACTAATTGCTGTCAATGTAAAAAAATATGGGATGTGTACAGAGATGATACATTGGCAGTGTTGGGTTAGGATATAGGGGTTTGGGTTAGTGTAGAGTGGGGATATGAACAGAGATGATACATTGGCCATGAAGTGTTGGGGTTAAATTGGCCATGTTGAGTTAGGGTATAGCGGTTAGGGTATAGGAGCTCAGTTATGGTATAGGGGTTAAAGTTAGGGTATGGGGTTAGGGTTTAGGGGTTAGAGTTAGGGTATACCCTATAGGGGTTAGGGTTAAATTGGCCACATTGCCACATATTCCACTTGTGCTCACTGCCCTTGCCATTCTTTTGACTGCAACAGCAATGTTTAGGATGAAAGATGTTTCAGCCATGATTAGGAACCCTGTTGCAATTATGTGTTACATATACATGTAAGATACATACACACAATAATACATAGGTAAAAAACAAACACAAATTTTGACAGTTGCTTGTAAGAGATGTATTTTATTCTGGTGCAGATATGCACCAATGTGGAATTTTCAAGCCAATTACTGTGAATGAGCAACAAACTTGTTGTGGACATTTTTGATACAGGTAACCATTGTGTTTATTTTTTGCACTTTAAAGTCACCCTAAACTTCATAAATGTTTTTAATTGATTTTTCAATTTAATATTCTTTCAAATTAATTGTTTTGATGGGTCTGAGTGTGAAGTGTCTGTGCAGTGGTTTGCTGCTTTCTTTTATAAAATATTACATTATAAAATTTAAGCTTGCCATATTCTAATATGCAAATGCAGGACAGGCACCAATCAAACATGGAAACCTTAGTCAAAGACCTGCTGTATGCCTAAATAACAGTGAAGCTAATGTTAGCTACCTAACTAACAATGAAGCTAAATGTTAGCTAGCTTACCTGCCTAAATACAGGCCAGTTTACTGCCCAGTTAATGATGCATATGGGAAATGTAAGTCAGTACCTAAACATTGTTATGATGCATCTGCCAGCAGCCATCTGCCATCTGGATTTTTTAAAGAGAGTAAAAGTATATATATGCTTTTTATTCAAAATAACAATAGTTTGGGGTGACTTTAAATTAACTTCACACTATAATTCATATGGCATTTAATGAATGGCTAAATAGCTATATTACAATAAATGTTTTATTATAAAATGATTAACTGTCTATTCATGAAACCAGATTTGTACATTATCACAGTCCATACCGGTCAAGTTTTTTTATTTAAAAATAAGGGAAAATGTCCGCTGGTTGCCCGAGTCATTCCCACCAGCCAAAGTCTTGACTTTTTTGGTAGGACCTCCTTCTCTCTCGTTACATTCATCCATCTCTAATTTGTTTTTCTGGTTTGTTGTTCCCGCTGTCAGCACTAACCTCGCGAGAACTGACACTCGGCTTACTGCAGGTTGCCATTCTCGCGAGGCTAGCGACATAATTCATCTTGGAGAGGCACTTGAATGCTTTAAAAAAAAACGTATATTATATGGTAGTTTCCCGGTCAAAACGGGAGACTTGACGGGTATGTCACAGTGTTGGTTAGCTATTACAGTTTGTCATAAGCGAAGGAGAGCACCCACTGGTCTAATCAAACTGTACACACCAAAACAAGACAGCTTGACGTGTAACACAGCCTTTTTTGTCCACTTTGGTTGTACCTGACAAAAGATAAATCAGTGACTTGATTAAAGTTTTCTTATATGTGTGTTGCGTGGTTAGGAATAGGTTTAAGCAGAAATTGTTCTTGCACAAGCAAAAGTGCATCCCATGTTACATTGGATGTATCGGTGGAAAGTCCAATATTGGGTCAGTAATAATTGTACACATTTAGTAAGCAATGGGATAGTAATAGTAATCTATTACATTTAGTAATCATGGGATATGATGGCAAAATACTAGGCTACTGTCTGTGCTTATGTCTCCTATTGCAAGACCTTTGTTCAAGATCAAAGCAGTGTGTGTTGCTATTAGGTATCACCGAACATACACCCCTAAGACTGACTCAGGTTTTTATGTATGATGCATTTGTTTAGTTTCAAGTAAACACAAAATAAAGAAAATAAAAACATGATTGTAGTTCAGTGTAAAAGGAAAATATATAAGAAAACCCAAACTGATAATGGCTCATCTTGTTATAGTTTTTATCATAAATCAGAACTAACTTTTTAGATTTTGTTACACAGAATTAATTGGACCATTGCTCAGTGAAAGTGATATTTTGAGCATACATTGTCTTGACACATCCTATTATTGTTTTTTAAAATGAATTAAGTTTCATCCTGGTTTTTTCTATGACTAGTTTTCATAATGTGTTTTAAAGATGTAATACATATCTGCTGATGTCATGTCTGCATGACTGTTATCAATTTAGCCTTTGTATACACACAATTAACTGGTGTGATGTAAAGGTACTGTTTACAGTACTTTGTAAACCTTTGGAGAAGACTTGAAAAATGGGCTATGGCAGAAATTTTCATTTGTAACTAACTAAATTCACAGACTTTCATTGTAAAAAAACGTCCACATACCATGAATAATTAAAGGCATTCACAGGAAATTACTAATTTGTTTGGGTAAAACAAAGTCTTGAGTAAAATCAACTGCCATATCTTGTTTTTGATTGTATGCTTTTAAATGCATGCAGCATGTCAATAATGAGTTGGCTATATGTATTTTGAACTAGGAATGAAAGATATCTTAGGGTACTGCATTTTCATAATGGATCAAAAAGTGTTAACTGGTTAAAGGTCTACTGCTAGGTTATTACGGGGCCTTTTAGAGGCTCAGAGTTCCTCAGAAAAATGGCACTGTCCCATTCCAGTCAACAGCTGCTCCTGCCCACTTGGTCCTGATGGTCATCTCCACTGAGGGGAACCTTCTCTCCGGGTCTCCTTGGCTGTCACCCCTTCTAGCCTCCCAGTGATGGGAATGCGTGTCTGAAACAAATCATTGACAATCCAGGCAATCATCTCTCATCATCTCGCATGACCCCTCCAGTGCACTGCTAGTCTGATCTTCATTTTGATTTGCTTACAAAGCTCTCGGGCCAGCTCTGGTCCACCGAGGCCAGAACACGATGACACCAACAGCCTTTTCGTCTGTTCTGGCTAAGCATTTACAACATTACAGGTGCTCATTATATTCTGCTCCTGTTGACGAGCAGGTGCCATTAGTGAAACGAGAGCAAATGGTCTCGGTTCATTATTAATATTAATTAAACCATGTATAATGGGTATAACCTTACCTATGGTGAGCACCGCAGTATTGTCTTGACTTGGTTGGCCATTATAGAAGCAGAGGTGGAAGTGATGCTCCGTCTTCCAGTCGGACATCAAAGATCGTTGAGCACTAAATAGGACGCTGTAAGTGCCGTTGGTATTGCAAACCCAAACAGGTAATTTTGGGGTCTTTAGCATACTTCCAACCTAATACAACAGAGAAATTTAGTTAGAGTTGTGAGAGGAGTTAGGAAATTACTGTTTTTTATGTTGGTGCTTTGTTAATGGGCTCTGATCATATGTCTCTGCTAGCCTGATCTGCTAATCTTAAGTTTTTTGTTCCCCATACATACGAAAACCCAAGAGTGTAAACTGCACAGGACGTGTGTGTCCCTCTGGGGGCGCTGGGGCGTGTCCTGCATACTGGGTGGTGTACCGCGAGCGTTGGGGCGTGTTCTACCTGCTGGGTGGTGTACCGCGAGCGTTGGGGCGTGTCCTGCATACTGGGTGGTGTACCGCGAGCGTTGGGGCGTGTCCTGCATGCTGGGTGGTGTACCGCGAGCATTGGGGCGTGTCCTGCATGCTGGGTGGTGTACCGCGAGTGTTGGGGCGTCTCCTGCATGCTGGGTGGTGTACCGCGAGCGTTGGGGCGTGTTCTGCATACTGGGTGGTGTACCGCGAGCGTTGGGGCGTGTCCTGCATACTGGGTGGTGTACCGGGAGCGTTGGGGCGTGTCCTGCATGCTGGGTGGTGTACCGCGAGCGTTGGGGCGTGTCCTGCATACTGGGTGGTGTACCGCGAGCGTTGGGGCGTGTCCTGCATGCTGGGTGGTGTACCGCGAGCGTTGGGGCGTGTCCTGCATGCTGGGTGGTGTACCGCGAGCGTTGGGGCATGTCCTGCATGCTGGGTGGTGTACCGCGAGCGTTGGGGCGTGTCCTGCATACTGGGTGGTGTACCGCGAGTGTTGGGACGTGTCCTGCATGCTGCGTGGTGTACCGCGAGCGTTGGGGCGTGTCCTGCATACTGGGTGGTGTACCGTCAGCGTTGGGGCGTGTCCTGCATGCTGGGTGGTGTACCCTGAGCGTTGGGGCGTGTTCTACCTGCTGGGTGGTGTACCGCGAGCGTTGGGGCGTGTCCTGCATGCTGGGTGGTGTACCGCGAGCGTTGGGGCGTGTCCTGCATGCTGGGTGGTGTACCGCGAGCGTTGGGGCGTGTCCTGCATGCTGGATGGTGTACCGCGAGCGCTGGGGCGTGTTCTACCTGCTGGGTGGTGTACCGCGAGCGCTGGGGCGTGTCCTGCATGCTGGGGGCCATACCACGAGTGCTGGGGCGTGTCCTGCCTGTTGTTGGCTCCAGTACAGGTATCCCACATCACTTCGGGTCAGAATACCATGAAGAGGATGCTCCAATGCACAGCCATGCTCATCCAGCAACTGTGTCCCATTGAAGACATTAGGGCTGGCACGGCCCGTCAACAGCAGGTTCAGAAGAGCCTAAAAAATACACATCATCTGTCTCCTTTTACACAGCAGGGTTATAGGAGGGATAGAACAACTATAACATTTCTTAAGGAACTCTTAGACACCTTCAAAACAGGGTTTCAATCAGGGAAACATTTTATAACATTTCCCTTTCTTACACATCTTGATTATTGCATTCTGCATTAAGAATGTATTTTCATTATGCATAATTTTGACTTTTTAACCATAAAACACACTTTGTCTACCTGCTGGCACACAAGGTTGCCCATGCGGAAGTGTAAGAGATGAGTAGTGCTGAGATCCAGGTCTTCTTGTAACCTTGGATAAATAGAAGGGAAAAAGATGAGCAAGTTAGAGTTAGGGGTTAGGGATAGGAATCAGCCTATGGTTGGAGGTTAGGGTTAGGGAGAGGGCTAAAGGTTAGGGATGGGGATAGCATGTCATGCATGATTTGCCACACTAGGTTATATGCTTTATGACCTCTATACATCTAATTTGTTGACTCCGAAGTATTATTACTTACCCAGCAATGGAGCGAGAGAAGATCAGGCTATACAGAAAAAGAATAACACCGTGGCTTCCCTCCTCACTGAACTGTAAATAAAACTTTGCTTTCTCAATTAATGAAATTAATGAAATGGAATTAATGAAATGTCTATTTTTTTGTTAATACTGTATCGTTGTTTTTACTTCATTATTGATCACTGTCTATTATTGTTATTAATTCTTTTTTTTTTTTTAACGACACCAATAATTTTGATATGATTGTGTGTGTGTGTGTGTGTGTGTGTGTGTCTCTGGAAGAAGATTTCAGGTAAGTAACTGCAGTGTACTTAGATGAGATACGTAGAGATATTAAAAATTGTAGTAAAGTACACAGTTTCCAGAGACGCAGGGTGTTTAAAGTGTATGTGTATGTGTAAAACGAGCAAAGTCCAAAATAAGATCCAGAACATTCTCATACACTAAAAAATACTCACATATTGAATATGTTCACCAATGAATATCTTCATGTCTTCTTTCTTTTTAAAGGTAAAAAGTTGCAACTTAAAAAAAGAGAGAGAATGTCTCAAACAAACTGTTTAAAGTCTTATTTACACTATTAAAGACACTGGTCACATAGAATTAAACAGTACCCTTTCTGTGAAGTTGTCTGGTTTGTAGTCTACACAGGGGGTGAAACAGCACTCTGATGTAACCAAGGCAACAGTGGCACTACACTCATCACCAGCTTTCCATAAAATGTCCGCCAGGGCCATCACCAGGGCCTTCTGCTGTTCTCTCTCCCCCACCTTCCTCAAACTGACCTCAAAAGGAAAACACAAATTAAGAGTGTCATTATAGAGCCAACACTCCTCACATATAGTCATCACTCATAAGTGCTAGTACTATCACAGAACAAATCACATATTAAATGTTACTGCTGGCTGGACATTTTAACCTAAATGACCAAGAACACATTACTACTGTTTAAGAAACAATAAGAAATTCAAAACATTTATTATAAATGAGAAAATAAATAAGATATTTGCAATTTTGTGTGTTTTATTTGGTGACAAATCTGTTTGACAATACAAACTAAATATATATATGAGTTAGGCTACATCTGCTATATGTGTGCAAGCTGCCACATTTATTCAGCCACCTATATTTATTGGTAAATATATGTGGCTGAAGGCATCTTTGAAAATAATATGTGTAATACACAATGACCTTTGAACAAACTGGTAATGGATTTGACACCAGAGGAGGCCATGGGCCAGGACTTAATCCGTGTTTGTTAGTTTGATCTTCCTCCAGAGCCTCACCCCTCTATCACCTCTACAGGCTTCTCTTTGTGAAGCCCTGGCGTGCACAATATGTGCGTTATGCTCGCTGGTAACTGACATTCTTGAGTGTTGTCTTTCTTATTTGTCTTACGCGTCAGTGTCTCTTTCACAGATGAGTTAAATGCGACAACTTTTGACATGTAAAAAAATCACAAATGGTCAATAGGCTCTTTTACTTAAGACCAAAAACACAGAAGAGCAGTGGAGCCAGTACTGTGATGTTGTACTTACGTCTCCATGTCACAGTACTCTGAGTTTGATGACTCGGTAAAAAGCAGGTATTTAATAATGTGGGCCTGGACTGCCATTTGAATAGCCTGGGCTCCACCCTACAGAAGAATTATTCGGCTTTTACATGTATGATTATATACTGTTCCAACAGCATATTTGCTTCCCCTGTTAATGGACTTTCCATGTTAGCCTTCTTATAACTGTTATCATGCTTCTCCAAATATAGATAGTCTACATTATTGACAAACAGTGACTATTTTTTACCATATTCTGATCATGTCCTGGTAACATTTATGCATTTTCAACTGCATATTATGACAATAGCTAGATGCTAAAGGTACCAACTTTAATTACCAAAAAAACCTTGTGCAAAAAGGAGTCAGAAGAAGCTCAAATGGTCAAGTTATGAAATATGGTTATGTAATATGGATCATGTAAAGCTGTGCTTAGAACATTACGTCTTAAAGTAAAACAATTTTATGAATAATAATTTTTGTATTCATTAAAATACAGAGCAGGTGTTCCCAACCTTTTGCAACTCACACCCCACTTACCACTGCAAGTTAAAATATAAACAAATACAGCACAATTTTGATTTCACAATAACACAATAATCCTGGTTTCTCAATCAGAGATACAGTGGCTGCTTCACTTGTATATGGTCTGGCCTCGGGATCTTTTGATGTAAAAAAAACCTGATTTTAACCATTAACCCATGTTTAAATTAATATGTGTTTGTATATGTTGTATATGATTCTCTTTGGATCAGGTCTTGAGGCACAAGCCATGATTGCCTTTTATAGTTCAGCTGTCACCTTTTCGGCCTCCAGAGCATAGGACAGGTTTGAGTTGGGCTTGCGGAACTTAAAGAATGACTTCTTCCATTCATAGTTGAATACGTTAAATGTGTTTCCAAACAAAATCTTCCTCAGACTCTGTGAGAAACAAAATCAAACACGTCTGTATAAATCATTTTAATACACAAATGTGATACTGATATTGATAATTTGATAATAAGGTTCTAAACAACAGCTTCAATGTGAAGGTTGTGCTCTTTATAAGGCCAACATGAGGCAGAAACTGTCTCTGAAATCTCAAAATAAGTTTGTAAGGGTGGGCTTCAGCGCCAGACTGCCACTGGCCACCAGAGGGAGCCAACAGGCCAATCAAGCCAGATGAGCCACACCTGATCACTTGTCTTTATAAGGCGCTCTAAGCCAGCCTCTACTCTAGTCTCTTCTCAGGTTGTACCCTTTCCTTCTCTTAATTTTCGGAAATGAAAAGGATGTGTTTGTCCTTCTCTCTCTCTCTCTGTTCCCTTTTGGCTCCTCTTTCAGTTGGGAAGTTTATTTCAGCTCAATCTGTCTCAGTGTTTGAGAGTCTTTCCCCTGCTGTCCTTTGTTCACTTTTTCCTGCCCAAACTGTTCAGGATCTTTGTCTCTACTTGCTCCATGGTAGGTGTAGGAGTCAACACTTCTGTTCCTCTTCAACTGGCCTCTTTTAAATGTTCTAATCCTGGTCTCTACAGCTCATTTTTGAAGTTAATTAAGTTGCCATATTTTCAATTGTCATTTTCACCCCAATACAAATTATTATTCTGCATTTACCCATCTGTACATTGAGCACACACACCTAGTTGATTACTTGGCCTTTAGTCATGGCCCAGGAATCAAACCCACAACCCTCCACTCATAAGACTGGTTCCATAACCACCAGCCGGCCCCATTGTTACCTATTCACATTACTCAGACTCAAAGACAGCGTTTGGGTCCTCATATACACACTCTGTGGTGGCTCACCCAGTTGCATTCTGAATTTCATCTAGGGGACCTGAGTTTGCTTCCCACCTGTGGCAATCTGCCATGCTACAAAGTTAATAGTTTACTGGCGTTGCAAGCATGCTGTGAAACACAGATGGACTCTGGTCCACTAGACTGAAATAAGAGGCTTGTTTTCTTTGACTTACTATTGCAAGTTCAGGCAACACTGGGTAGCCACCCAAACCTGGAGAGGCGGAGAGGGTGACACTGTTTGGCTGACGGGTGTAACTCTGGAGTACTGGAGCTGAGGGAGGGGATGTGGAAACATCTCCAGACTCATCCATAGCTTGACTTCTCTCAGAAGATCTCTAAATGAGACAGTTCAATGTCGGTCTACTGCATGTATACCCTAGTCAATCCTCTCAGACTTAAAAAATTACCATACAACTTGGAAAATAAACATTGACTTTTATAATAAAACACAGAAGGATTTTTTTTCTCTTTCTCAAAGTAAAATGGACAGAGAAGGCCTATTACTTTAAAACAGTCTGGGTTAGTGTAACCCTAACCCTAAAAGACCGTTTGCGAGGGCAATACAGTTAATTAGGAAACTGACTTGGCTTCAATCATATCAAAAGCACATGGAAGTGCATTCAAATATTTAACACTGTGTGATCTTTTGTGCCTGGAAAACAGTTCAGTTTTCTCCCTCTCCCCTTCAATTTTTGTTGCTATCATTCATAGCTAATGTTCACAAAGACACTGAATTATTAAGGTATTATTACTTCAAAAACAAATCCAGGCACAGAGAATATATCCGATCCACGACAATAGCAGCTTACTCACATGCTGGCTATGTTTCACGTCCTGCTGAAGGAGCTCGATGTAACTGAGCCTGGAAGGTTTTAGTTTATTTCTGTACTCTAGCGCCTGCTGATGGTCCACCATGGCTGGGCCTTAATGCCCTGGTTCACATGGAAACTCTCACAAATAATCCACCATCCCAATATTTTCAATCAACCAACCCCTAAAAAAAGACAGAGAAATGCTCTCTACTAGATTCATTAATAGCGTCCACACCCCCTGCATTGCCCCCCTGGTCTATTTATTGGATATCAGGTTGATGACAGGTGTCCTACACGCATGTAAGCATGCACTGTGATTGGACAGAAATGACAGCCTGTTACCTGAAGACACTCTACCTGAAGGATCAGTTATCACATGGTAAGGCTTAACCACATTAATAAAAAGGTTTAAACAAGAGTCAGATCTCTGGAGTGCATCCCTTGCATGGTAGTCCAAGTTGCATATACATATAGAGAGAGCATGAGGATGAAACCTTGAGATATATATATATATATCCTAACCCTATATACCAAGGCTACATGTGTTTCCTGTAGGACACTGAGTGAATTAAGGGGGCCAAAGATGTGATTTAAGTATTTTTATCCAAATGAAATTTAAAATTGCAGCTTCTGATCATTTTTTTCATGACTATGGTCTGCAAATAACTTGACATCATGTGTTGATAGCAATGTGCTAATTTGTGATGTTGACTTTTTAAATTGTGATGTTTATTTCATAATTCTCGTGAAAGTAATAGACTACATTTAAAAGCACATTCTAACACCACCAAATACCTTCACCTTTTCTGCAAAGCATTTTTGTATAGATGTCTGGGTTCTGTGAGCCACAACGCTCACTCACACATCTAAATGACATCATTTTAATCCAGACCTGTTAATCTAGATTTTCAGATATGTTTGCATCTATGACACGAACCATTCATGAGGGGAAGAGGAAGTGTGTATTCAACCATAGACACGTTGTCATGCCAACAGTGCAAGGAACTCCATCGTGTAAATCTTATATGAGGAGGGTGATTCATTCATCACTGTGTATCAAGTTAGTTCATGTGTGCTGTGTGGGTGCCATAGTCATGGCAGGTGAGTTTCCAATGTGTGCTTATTTATTTATTTAAACTGATATAGGCCACAGGTTATTGTACGGACTATGGATTAAAGTTACTTGTATCATGTGGCATAAGCAGATATACTGTTGTCCAACAGATGGCAGCATTTTTAGAGTTGGGGTTTTCTTAGTTCATGGCAAAAAATTCCTCTAAAATGGATAATGCAGATAATGAATCATAATTACCAATGAATTTATATTTAATAATGGAAGAGACAATAATTAAATTTTTTACATTAATTACATTTTTCAGACACTTTTTTAATTCTTGTATTATGAATGATCAGGTAGCATTTCTCAAATTCATCTACTGTATATTTATATTCCTAGCCTGCACAGAGTTCTGACCTCAACCCGATAGAACACCTTTGAGATGAATTATAGCAGAGACTGAGAGCCAGGCCTTCTCATCCAACATCAGTATGTGACCTCACAAATGCGCTTCTGAATTAATAATCAAAACTCCATGGTAAAAGCTCTCTTTAAGTACCTCAGGAAATGGAGCCTCTGGGGACCTTTCTTGACTTGTCGTGTTGATGGTCCAGGTCATATCGTGGCTGATGCCAGTGCCGAGGTACTTGATGCTCTGCACGACCTTCACTCTCTCCCTGCTGATTGTGATTGGGTGATGGACAGGGGGTGTCATTCTCCTGAAGTCCAGGATCAGTTCCATTGTTTTTGCTGCATTGATGATCAAGTTGTTTTCTCATCTCCAGTTCTCCAGGTTCTCCATCTCTGATCTGTAGGTCTCGTCTCTGGATGTAACCCTTCCTACCACAATGGTGTCATCTGCAAATTTTATGATGGAATTGGTCTGGTAGAGGGTTTGCAGTCCTGTGTATAGAGGGAAAAGAGGAAGGTGCTCAAAACACAATCCTATGGCACTCCGGTGTTCAGGGTGATGCTGGAGGAGACTCGTTCCCCCATGCTCACAGTCCGTGGTCTACTAGTAAGAAAATCCAGGATCTAGTTGCTCAGGTGTGTGTTGGGGCCCAGGGGGTCCAGCTTGGTTCCAGCTGGGCCCAGGGGGTCCAGCAGATTCTGTAGGGAGAGATAGTATTAAAGGCAGAGCTATAATCAATGACACATAGCTGTCACACTGGTCCAGGTGGGTCAGGGCAGAGCGGAAAGCCAGTGACACAGCATCCTCTTTGACCTTTTTGCCTTGTATGCAAACTGGTGCTGGTGCAAGGAGGAAAGGAGATGCTGTTCTTCAAGTGACCTAAAATAAGTTGCTTCATCCCCACCAGAGAGAGGGCCACTGGTTGAAAGTCATTTAGAGACCTGATGGCTGATTGTTTAGGTACAGGGATGATTGTCGCTTGACTTGAGGCAAATGGGGACAGAGGCCCGCTCCAATGAGATGTTAAAGACTTCTGTGAGCACTGCTGTCAGCTCCTTTGCGCAGTGCTTCAGAACCTGTCCTGGTACTCCGTTGAGTCCTGTAGCCTTTGTGGGGTTGATATGTTGTAGGGTCCGTCTCACCTCATGGGGGCTCAGCACCAGTGGTGAGGGTCCCTGTTTTGCCCATGTGTTTTGTGGGTCGTTAGCCCCATCAAACCTGGCAAAGAAGCGGTTCAGGACATCTGGAAGGATGGAGTGGGTGAAGCTGGTGTGGGTGCTTTTAGAGCCTGTGATGTTTTCGATGCCCTGCCACACACGTGGGGAGTCAGCACTATTGACCTGTTCCTCAATGCTCTTCTTGTAGTAGTGCTTCTCTTCCTTGATGCCTTTCCTGACTTTAGATCTAGCTGTTCTGTAGTCCTCACCATCACCTGTAGTAAAAGCAGCATCCCGGGCCCTCAGCAGACTGATACCAGCCCCATTTATCCATGGCTTATGGTTGGGGAGTGTTTGAAGGAGTGTTGGTCTTCTGTGTGGTCACACTGTCCATGCAGAAGGTGATATAATCCAGTACAGATAAAGTGTAGATGTTGAGGTCTGTGTCCTTGAAACAGTCCTGCAGTCTGTCCATCTGGCCAGACCCTAATGGTGCTCATGCATCTTGTTGACAATGGACTGGACGTTCGCCACAAACAGGCTGGGCAAGGCTGGTCTTTCGAGTGAGCTCTTTAGCCTAGCATGGATGCCAGCCTGCTTTCCCCACTTTTGCTTTCTGTTTCTCTTCCATTATCCAGGCAGGCAACGTGCAGCTCCTCCAGTATGTAAAGAGGGTGGTGGAATATAGTAACTGTTTGATACTGTAAAATGTCCAGACTGTTGTAACATATATGGGTTGAGCATGATTGATGGGAATTACCTGCAGTGCAGAGATAAAAGAGAAAAACTATATAAACTATATAAAACACTAAATAGTGGCATCTAGAGTGAGAGCTCCAAGCCGCTGCATCTGTGAAGAGTTGTAGATTACATTTCTGAGGATAATCACACGAACAAATATAGTGCACAGGCCAGTGATTAGCATATGCCTCCAACAGGTTTATCTATAGCAGCATATCTTAGAGGGAAGGCCAGGGAGGACAACAGTCCAGGGGGGACAACAGTCGGGGGGTCTCTGAGACACTGCAGTCTAGCCAGGTTATTGTCACAGACCTGAGTGAATCCATGAAGTGCCTGGATGACACCAACATCTGATTACCATAAAACTCTGACCAGGCCTCTAGACATTTTTATATGAGAAAACATTAATTATCATTTTTTATATTTATTTTTAAAGACACAAGGAACAGACCGTCTCAGTTAAGTGGTACCTAGGTGACATCATTGCAGCTCACAGACTGTCGTCTGTTGCATGGAATCTGCTCTGGTTGGTCAGTTCCCATTAACTGTGTCTGTGACTGCGACTATGACCACGTGTGTGACTGATCTGGGCAAATCACTAAAAGGTCCCAAAGACACGTGACTGTAATTATATACAGGATGTAAATATATATATGTAAATGTAAAATTACAATTGTGTCTGTTACCTTTTTGTGGTTTGTTGTACCTAGCAAAAAATGACAAATGATTAATACGTGACAGCAGAAGTTGATTGGAATTTAATGTACAATGGCAACAGAACTACAGTTTGGCAGATTAAACTTATTAACAAAATGCCAAATCCACCAGTGACCGACTGTTGCAGCAGCTACCAGGTCATTACTAACACTAATTGCCACACAATTACCCCTCACACCTTCCATATCATTACTAACACTAATTACCACACAATTACCCCTCACACCTTCCATATCATTACTAACACTAATTACCTCACAATTACCCCTCACACCTTCCATATCATTATTAACACTAATTACCACACAATTACCCCTCACACCTTCCATATCATTACTAACACTAATTACCTCACAATTACCCCTCACATCTTCCATATCATTACTAACACTAATTACCTCACAATTACCCCTCACATCTTCCATATCATTACTAACACTAATTACCTCACAATTACCCCTCACACCTTCCATGTCATTACTAACACTAATTACCACACAATTACCCCTCACATCTTCCGTTCCTTTGAGTTATGTTTGTCTGATGTGTCATCTGCTGTTCACATTAGCCTACAGAGGTGGGTTAGCAGTGGCGGCCTCTGACAAATATCTCAGGGGGGGCAATTGTTGTGATGACATCCAAGGTGACCATTTCAGTGGGTAAATAAAAAACAGTGAAACCAATGAAAATATAATGATAAATATATTGTGACGATGCAAGGTATGCGGACTGACAGGCCCTGCCCTCTTCAGAGAGGATGCTGGGTAATGTGTGGAGACTAGTTATTAACATTACTGTTAATGTGTTAATTGATGTGCAGTTATTCTGTTTTTGAAAGTTATGGGGACATGGGCAACACGCTCAAGGATGCTGAAGTGTCTGATATGTAGAAATTGACACCATCACCGTGATGTGAATGTGGCTGAGTGAGGTGGCTGTCAACACGAGCAGAGGGGTGAGGTGAAATGAGTGGTGTATTGTAAATAAAAGACATTTGCGACAATATATTTCTCTTTACATTATAGACTGTACAGTATTTGTGCACCGATCTTGTAAATATCATCTTGGTTAAAGCTCTACAATGACTGAACATTTAACTGAGATTGTCATCTCTCAATTTGCCCTTACTTTAAACATGGAGAGAGGCCAGATTTGCCATTAATTAAATAAAGTGAATCTTTCCCACTCACAATAATTTCTGTATTCCTCAGACAGTATTTTATTGTAGGTGTTAGAATATAAATGGTCAACAGCATTAAGGATGTAACAGAATGCAGGGAATGCAGAACAGGGCGCTCTACTTCACAGCCTGCTAGCCATGTTTCCCCTTCATACCAGTTTCGCAAAAATCCTCGGTTATATTCTTTTCCTCCCTTTGTGGACACTTCACTTGTTTGATGTTGAAATTTGGTCTCGGTGGCCCTAATTCCTTAGTTGCTAGTTTATCTTGATTATTACGATGACTGAATGGCACTTCTCTTAATGAAACGATTGAGTTGTTCTGGGTTGAAGGTACGCTGGCCGTGTTAAGCAGAATATTTTCCCTACGTTACGTCTGACGCAAGCACGTAAGGGCGAGCCCTCCCGGAACCCAAAGACATTGCATTGCAGCGCCTACACTTTAGAAAAAAAAATTAACATGAGAGTCTATGAGACCAGTAGGGGCGATTTTCAGTTAGACTCAAATCTCCCCAAAAGGGGCGGGCGGTACTACAGGAAATGCATGTAACGCAGCTCGCGCTGCGGAGCGAGGGGACGGACACAAATGGTGAGAAGAGCGAGATTTATTACAGGGCATACCATCATCGTCGTCAGAAAACCAGTCCGGGTTCATCACGGGAGGGCAGTCAGAAAAACAGGCATAGACAGGCATGACGAAGACGGGGAAACACTGACCAGGCAGGGAGACAAAGGGCACAAGAACAACGGGCGGCAGAATACAAAACTAGAGAGTACAACGAATGAACAAACCATGAACAATCAAGAGAACCAAACAACCAAAACAATCTACGAAGGACAAGGGAGACTCGGGGGCTAATATACACAGAACTGAAACAAGGAACAGGTGATGACAATGACACGGGGGCGTGGTAATTAACAGGGAATCACGGAGAAAAACGAGCAGGGCGGGATGAACAGGCAAGGAACACAGACACGAGGGAACCCGGAGTGACAGCTAAGGGAGGGGGCGAGGCCATACGTGACAATGCACCTCAACGCTGATTGGACAATGGCATTCAGAGGCAAGAGATGCAGGCATAGCTAATTAAATACCGTGATAGAATGTGAGAAAAAAAAACTTCCGTTTCATCCTTGGTGTGTCGCCCAATTGCCCTAATGAACAAACCGTCCCTGTGGGTTAGGGATAATGTTAAAGAAGGACCAAAATGTTGCATACAGTCAAAAGGCTCTTTATTTAACAGCTATAACAGTAGACAAACTTTTTATTTAACAACTGTCACAACAACAACAGGGAAATGACTGACTGCTAATTGGGAAACACAAACATGTGACGGGCGAGGAGTTCAGATAAAAAAGTAGGCGATCATGCCAGTTTCAGGGGGATTTAATGGATAAAGTGCACAAATTCAAAACCCATGAATTAATCCAAATTAAGGATACAATAACCATCAGTGAACTGGTACAAAGACGAGACATGTATAGACAGACAAACAGGGATGAACACAACATCACTACAACAAAATAACATGAAATACTGCTGCTGCTGACGGGGGCATCCAACAAGGGGCCTCTGTACCGTGACAAAACAATTACTACTCATTTGTATTATAAACAAATCACTACAATCACTACAAATTTAAATTATAAAATAGAAACTGTACTTGACAATCTAATCACTCTAGTCTCACTCTAAACTATTCTTAAGCCTGTAAATTACTAATGAAACCAAGGAAGTAAAGGGAGCTTGTGCTCCCATGGAAGGACAGAGATTATACATACGAATGACAATATAATGTTGGATGTCCCATGCCTTTTCTAAAATATTAACATTTAAGTTAATATTAAAGCTATCTTTCTAGCCAAACAGAACAAAATGGACAG
The DNA here is from genome assembly GCF_052324685.1 of Brachyhypopomus gauderio. Classification (NCBI taxonomy): domain Eukaryota; kingdom Metazoa; phylum Chordata; class Actinopteri; order Gymnotiformes; family Hypopomidae; genus Brachyhypopomus; species Brachyhypopomus gauderio. The sequence goes on from NC_135226.1 coordinate 2,701,824, forward strand.
CGGTGATTACAATTTGAAAAGCCTTATGATGTTCTCCCATCATCTGACCATTGATAAACTTCTGTAAAAATAAATAGCCTCCCCACAGGGAGATGCGACTCACTACCTCCAAAGGCTATGTCTCTTTTGAGAGTAAAAACATACAGCTTAATAGGCTCTGATATACCTTCATTAGACAGCTGTAAACAAACTAGAACAGCAGCGGTTTCAAGGCTCCTATTGAAAAGTGCTAATAGCTGTGGAAAGATCTGGAAAGGCACTGCTTCTGAATAGAACTGAAGAACTGAACTCATCAGTACATGAGATCTGCAGCTCCTGCATTTGCATTTGACACTTTGGTTTCCCAGAAGGGAAACTGGACCCCCACCAGACGGATCAGTAAGATATTAAGGCAATGCATGAGGAGAACTAGGAATATCAGCCAGAAGGAGTATTGAAACTTCTCAGTGTGTGTCGTGTAGACAAAGTCACTCTCTTTGTAGTTAGCGATGCTCTCTGACAAACGATGCAGTTTGACCTCAGATGTATAGAGTATTAGGATGAGACAGCTGCACAGACCTGGCAAAAAGGACAGGCTTTCTGATTACAAGGTTCATCTAGATATTAATCCACATGTATTCATTAGTATCAATGATTAGTATGATTATGATCATTCATTAGTATGATTATGTTTATTCATTAGTATGATTTTCAGGATGGATGAGGAGACAAAGTGGACCCTCTTCACTGATTTCAACTTTAGTCATTGCACTTGATGCACACAATACTTGTTATTTCAAATCATTTCAAATGAAGAAGCATTGTTCTGTAATATTTATTCTTCATTACTGCTTTAAATGAGCTTTTGACTATACTGTATTGTATCTGTATTAAGTAAAGATTTTATATATCAGGGGTGGCCAACCCGCGGCTCTTTGCCTGGTTTCATGCGGCTCCCCAGCCGGTCCGCGGGCTCACCTGCACAAACGGGGCGACACACCATTTTCGTGGTGCGCGGTTAGTTTACAAGCCTAGCGAGCCGCTAATACTTTTAAAACCGGCGTAGTGGAAAACACGCATTTGACTGTCTTCACAGCTAATAATTTACACTCACCCCCCCCCCCCGCTCAACAGATTACACTCGCCCATGTACGATGTGGCTCTTTGCCGTAACACAGTAAGAAAAGTGGCTCTTGGTCTATGACGGGTTGGCCACCCCTGTTATATATACAATATATATATATATATAAAGTATCTATTATAGCATTGTTTGTGTTCCTGTTTGTCAATATGATGTTACTGAGCAATACAGATTCACAATGCCAAGCTTCAGACACAGCCTTTACAGTTGTGTGTGTGTGCATGCATGCGTGCATACTGCTAATCATGTTCCACAGGTATAGGCCTGGGGGTCCATGCAAGGTCTCATATGGACTTCCAAAGGCGTTGTACATGAAGGAGGCTGAGCACACAGATGAGAACAGAAGGAGAATGGCACAGAGGAAGAGCACGCTTCCATGGAGGCCAACGGGGACCACACCCATCAGCTCAGGAAAAACTGGATACGGTGAGAAAAACATAAAAGACATTTGTTATTTTTTTCATTGCAATCAGTGATTCTTTTTTTTTTTTGGAGGGGGGAGGGGTTATAGGTCAAAATTTAACCCATCTATTGCTCCTGTGAATAGTTTTAATTTGTTATTATGTCCAGGTAAGCTTTGTCATTTGCACAGACAGATATCAAAACTTCAGGTGATGAATTTGTTAATTCATGCTTCACTAGTACTGAATAGACGATTAAAGTAATAATGATGCCATCTGATGTCCTATTATATGACCGTTTGTGTAAAGGAAGTTGCAGCAAATATTGAAACATGCTGAGATCACTTAAAAGGATCTGGGTCACCACCAACTTGATCGAGCAGGTTTTCTTACATTTCAGATTAATATCGTTAAAAAGAACTTTAGTGAACTAGTAACGTGTTTTAAATCAATATGTTCATCTTTACATTTATCAGGAAACCTATTATCTATTATTATCTATTATCAGGAAACCTATTAACCTATTATCTATTATCAGGAAACCTATTATTGTGAAAGCTTTGTCTACATCGCTTTTGAACTAGTTCACTTGCTTTTTAACACTTTTCTTTACGCTTGATTACAACTCGCAGCTTGAGCGAACAAAGCGAATATCTGGTTTCTTTGCGAGTACGCTTGACGTATGGTGGCATTCATTCGTTAATTCATTAGTTTTTAAACTATGACAGTTCACATTCGAGTTATTTATAACATATATGTTATTAATATAGTGTTATATAGTGTAACTATATATAGTGTTATTAGCACTGCATAATTTGTGTTTACATACGCTTTTATCAACACGTACAAGTGTCCTTTTAACATAAACAGCTACTCACAAGAGAAGAAAAATGGTCTTCCCCCCAGTCCACATTGTTTCAGTCTTTGTCCTTGGAAGAGACCGTAGTTTAAACTCCCAATGAATTTATCCAGCTCAGGTCCTGTTGCGTTGACCAGCTGCGCACCTGTTTTACACAGAACCGTCGCTTGAACCCAGAACCGCGTCCCCATCGCCGCCACGACCATCAACACGCAAGCGAAACTCAACACGCCGCCAGCAGAAAAGATGATTTTCTTTTGACGATTAGGCATTATGTTCGCCGAGGCGAAGACTTCATCAGTCTTAGAGATCTGGTATCTCTGAGTGCTATTCTACACGGATATCGGTACGACGTGCATACTGAACGCGCATGTGTCGCCACTAATTATACACTAAATAAACAAATAAACAAAACAAAAACACTGCATAATGCCTCTATCTGAATGTTTACATATATGGCTGAAACCGTAACATGTCGTCTCTGGATAAAGTTACAGTAGCCGACTCGTTTTCTCTGTCTTGTCTCCAGGATACCGGTGTGAATTTCCAGTAGGGCAATAAACGACATGGCAGGAGAGTCGTTTCTCCTGACCTTAAGTTCGATTGGTTATAGAGTGGGCTCTCAACAAATTGTGCTGCTCTATTAGGATCATTGCATTGCACCGAAACGAGTAGCCTGGCATGCCGGATAAACGAGCAGTCTGCATAAACAAACACGTTTTGTTATTTGTCAAGGGCTGCACAGCTTTAGTACTTGCATACTAGCGATACTAATGTCGGGAGGGTCAAAACAAACGGGACCTTATCGAATATACCCTCTTTGCAGACCACACGTTATGCTATTTTTTATGTTTTAAGGTTTAAGGTTTTTAAGGTTTTAATGTTTCCATACCGTGTTTTGAACAGTTTGAACGTCTCCTTCAGTTTCTTCAAGTTTTCCAAGGAAAATTGTTAAATGTATTCTCTATAAGAATATCAGATTAGTTTAAATAATGTTTTGTTACTCGTTGACAAATATTTGCGCACATGTCGTCAGTGACCCGCAACATCAGTCAGTGATTGAATGATTATTTAAGACGTTCATATTAGTCTTGAAATTTCTGTACATAAGTAAAACTCAGTGTTCATTTCGACTGCAACAGCATAGTCATTTAATAATCGGAATGTATGTTGACAGAAATGCAGCATGGTTGATTTTAAAGAGGATTAGCTTCATATGAATGCAGGACTCCTTAAAATGCCCTAGATAATGGCTGTGTTCGAAATAGCCTACTACATACTACTGGCGTACTGATCGAGCCCCAAATCAGTATGCCGTATGCAGTATGTGACCAAAGTGAAAATATCCAGTACGCGAAACATACCCGGATGACCTACTACTTCCGCAAAATATTCCAGTACGCAAACAGAGCTATCTTCGTGGTGTACTGCATCCCATCATGCAACGCTACGTTCACGTTACCCCGTAGCATGGACGTAATTTTGATTTCAAAAGTGGGGGGGACATAGATTCGTCGCTATTTAAATATTTGGTTTTAACCGTAAAAACTGGGGGGGACCAAAGCCGGCTTTTGAAAAAGTGGGGGGGACATGTCCCCCCCGTCCCCCCCCAAAATTACGTCCGTGCCCCGTAGTATGCTTTGCTTTTGTCGCATACTGGAAATTGTACTGCATACTACTACGAGGACCAGTATGCAGTATCCAGTATCCAGTATGTAGTAGGCTATTTCGAACAGAGCCAGGCTCCGTCCAAAATGCCGTATTCCCCTGCTGTTCAGTATGCCAAAGCAGTATGCAATAACACGTAGTATGTTCGAATACATACCCAGCCATCAATGTGTCTTAAGATGTCTTGACAGTCTTATACAAGATGTCTTGAGACAGTTTGTTGTAGCAAGACATCTTAAGACTTATAAGTGAAGACACTATCTCTATCTTGAGACATGAAGGCTAATGTCTTAAGACATGGAAGTAATACATTTGTGTGTCTTGAAGACAAGGCATGTCTTAAGACTTCACCTTGTCTTAAGGTACAACGATTTTATGTCTTGAGACGGTTCAGTCAAGACCAAATACTATTTAATACTAAACCTATGATACTAATTAATAATACTATATTAGTGTTTCATGATTTAATGTAGTCAGACATTAAATTTCAGAAAGATTAGTTAATGTAAATATTATACAATTTTATTGCTGAACAGAAAAAGGTTATAACATGAATTTGATTGGGAAATATAGTTTTAATCAGGAAAACAAAATAACAATAACAAGAATTAAATATTTATATATAAATAACATCAAAATGTGTCACACAGAAGGTTATTAAATTTACAAAATAAATTATATTAAAGCTCTAAAGCTCAGAGTCCATCAATTTCACTGCTTCACTTGCAGCCTTCTCTGCATTTTCATTGGCCTTAAGTGCATCCAGCCACGTGCATAAAAAAACAGTTGTTGTCCTATAGCAACCTTCATTTAAGACCCGATCATTGACCAAGACATGCTTGAAAGCAAGTCGTGTTGCCTTTGGTATCATTCGAGTGATCTCCTCTTCTGTGGTGTTACTTCTGATCTTCTTTGCTGCACATTTCTTAAGCACACTGAACATGCAGTATCTGAAATTACAGAAAATATGTGTAAATATTTGGACATAGGTTTAAATATTTAAAATTTCCATTTCATGGCAGATAAACATGTATATCATGCATTTTTTTGTCACGGGGAGCTGGCGTCCCACATAGACATATATACATAGACGCCTCATGGAACGCTGAGTCGTACGTAAATGCGTCCGCCATATTGGTGAGGGCAGAAGAGCGATCGGAGAAGCAGCGAAAGATGCCTCGCTCATGCTCTGCGTATAACTGCACCAACCGCTTTTCAACTGAAACAAGATCAATTGGCATAACCTTTCACAGGTAAGAATGTAAATGTATTAATGCTTCTATTTGTCCATTACGGAGTCATTTTACGTACAGATTTTCCTGATTTTGTGTTCAATACAGTTCATCACGGACGTAATACTGTGATTTCCCGCGGTGAAACCAGTCTCAGAACAAACAAAGAAAGTATATTTTTACTAAATTCGACCGAAGTAGGTACTCTGATTATTGTGATTTGTTTAGCAAACGTTTGTCATACTATGTAGGTTTCCAAAAGATAGAGATCTCAGAAAGAGATGGGAAACAGCTGTCAGACGAGAAGGGTTTTCTGCTAGCTTGTCCTCCATGCTCTGCAGTGAGCATTTCAGGCCAGAGGATTTTGACAGGACAGGTCAGGCAGTCAGGATCAGAACTGGAGCTGTTCCTTCAGTCTTCTGTTTCCCAGCTCACCTCCAAAAGGTCGGTGCTTCTAGAAAGCCAAGATTCAGAGCCACACCATCCTGGAAAACGTATTTTCCCTTTTTGGATCTGCTTGTTAGATAATTTTTTATCTTTTATCATTGGTTTTAGCACGTGTCTACCAGGACATCTAAGAGCTCAAAGAAGGCTCAGGAGACCCCGTCACTAGACTGCTCCCAACCTGTTCAGGAGGCTGAGCCAGTGTCTGTGGGCAAACATGTGAGTCAATACATGATAACTTTGTCTTAAGCAGCTGTTAGCATTATGACAGCCATGAACAAACGCTGAAGCATGTCATTATGGAGCATTCTTCAAACACACACAGATATTAACAATATTCACATCTCTGTTATAGGATCACTCCTATGCTCTGCCTTCATCCAATGAGGATCTGAGGGCCAGACTCAGGGAAGCCTTGGCTAGGGTGGAGAGTCTGGAAAGGGAGAGGAGGAATGCAAAGGACAGAGAGAAGAGGGCAAAGAACACTGTGAGTGGTCTTTTGGAGGATCTCAGGATGAAGAAACTGATTAACGAAGATTTGAAAGAGCAGCTCGATATATACTCAGATATAAACAAAAATTTTTTTCTGGATTTTTAACTGTTTTAGATATTGATTGATTTTGTAGTTGTGTTTAAGAATAAGTAAAAAAAACGAATAAATAAAATCAACAAATATTAATTTACCAATAAACTCTAAGTGATGCAAAAAATATAAAGGAAACTAAGAATAAACTATATATATATATATATATATATATATATATATATATATATATATATATATATATATATATATATATATATTAATGTGTACATATATAAATAGATATTTTATTTATTATTTCATATATTGATGATGTGTGTGTATATATGTTCATAAATGTTAATTACTGTAAATATAAAAACGGAATCAATTGTATCATAGGTTGACATTTTTTAATTCAGAAATTACAATTAAAATATAATGAAAAGTCATAAATGTGGTTTTTGGTGATTGTTTAATTTCCAAATATATTAACGTTTATATGTGAGTGGGTCGATGACGAACATTAGCTAAAAATACTTTGTAGAAGAGCACTTTCTGAAGTTCGCTCCATTCACTTGCATTAGCCTTACTGGCACATATGCCCTCACCAATATGGCGGACGCTGTTACGTATCGCAGCAGCGGGCTGCCCCGCTCGATGAGGCGTCTATGTATATATGTCTATGGCGTCCCAGGTCTCAGGACCAGGGGCAAAACAGCAAATTCTGGGCCTTGGACACTCTCAATGTCAGTGGGCCCCTATAAATGCCAGTAAACGAGGCACATGAGCAAAATGGGCCCCTCTCCTTACTCGGGCCCTGGGTAGTCAGGTCCACTTCCCCCCCCACTACCACGCCCATGCTCAGGACACACCCACTACCTCCGTTCCTCACCCATCACAACCCCGTACACGCCTAGCTTCACGCCTTCCTCATTCCAAATCACCTAATTACTAATCATGCGCACCTGTCCCTTGTTTTCTGCCTCATTATTTATTCCCACAGGTATCGCCTATCCAGTGCGCCTTATCACATCTATACTATATAAAAAAATATTATATAGCATTGTTTCATAATCAGTATTGTGTGTATAAATTGGAGAAAACACAATGTTACTAGCCTAATTTAATACCTGTAGTTTATGAACCACTTGTTGACATTTTTTATTGAGACCCCATCAGTAAGCAACTGCATCTTATCTTCATTCATGGGAAAACGTCTCTCAAGAAACAGTGTCTTGCTTTTCTCCAGACTTCTTTTCTGAGCAACTTCACAGCTGGAGCCTGGAACAAAAAAATAAAATGAACTATGCAACCTATTACAATTTAATGATTAAGACTAGCTTTTTAATAAGTGCTTGATAGTGGAAACATATCTCAGTATAAAAAAAGTGTAAATTACAGGTCAACCCTTACTAATGTTCCTGCTGGTGCTACTGTTTTGGTGACACTGACATGTGCACTTGTTGCAGGGACAGCAATCCCTCCCTCTCTCTCTCACTGATGAGCCTATGTAAAAATAATAATAATAATAATAATACCAATAATAATAAATAATGGGTGACCCCTAGCGGAAGGTTAGAAAGGTTAGAACGCTGGGTTGGAGTCTCAGGCACAGCCCTTTCATGGTTTCAGTCTTACTTAACAAATCGCTATCAGTTTGTAGAGCTCAATAATATTTCATCCAAACGTACAATGGTTAAATATGGGGTCCCGCAAGGCTCCATCTTAGGACCACTATTATTTACATTATATATGCTACCATTGGGCACAGTTATAAACAAACATGGTGTCAATTTTCACTGCTATGCGGATGACACTCAACTTTACATATCAGCCAAACCCGATGACAAACTCAGTTTAGGAAAAATTGAGGCCTGTGTAAGAGATATTAAATGCTGGATGTCTCTAAACTTCCTACAATTAAATGAGGACAAAACAGAAGTTCTCTTTGTGGGCCCTAAGGCCGCAAGACAGAAAATTCCAAATTTAATGCTTAATCTTGCAGACTATCCCATTACACCTGGCACAGTAGCCAAAAACCTAGGCGTCATACTCGACTCCGACCTATCATTTGATAAATATATAGATAATACTACTAGGATAGCTTTTCTACATCTCCGCAACATTGCCAAATTAAGAAATGCATTATCACAGGATGATGCAGAAAAATTGGTGCACGCCTTTGTTAGCTCTAGACTAGACTACTGCAATTCACTACTGTCAGGATGTTCAAATAGGAATCTAAATAAACTTCAAGTAGTTCAAAATGCCGCAGCTAGAGTTCTGACCAGAACTAGAAAATTTCAGCATATTAGACCAGTCCTATCAGCCCTGCATTGGCTCCCAGTTAAATTTCGTATTGATTTTAAAATTCTATTATTAGCATATAAAGCACTACACGGGCTTGCTCCTAAATACCTCCAGGAACTTATTTCCTACTATGAACCCCCACGTCAACTAAGATCACAGGGTGCTGGTCTGTTATTAGTTCCACAAATTAACAAGGTAACAGCAGGGGGAAGGCCCCCCAGCTTTGGAATAATCTTCCTAAATGTGTCCGGGACTCTGACACAGTCACAATCTTTAAATCTAGGTTGAAAACCCACTTATTTAGTCTAGTGTTTGATAATTAATATCCCCTTAGATAAAGGTACAGATCCAGGGGTTCATAGACGAAGGGTTTTATGGTAGACTGGGGTGCTGGTGCTGTCATCCTGTCACTGCTCGTGGTCACTCAAGTTTGTTGACAGTGCAGTGGACGGATGCCATTGTCTCAGAATGCCCCCAAGCCTATGTTACCTTCTGGTTCTGCCTTTTTAGCTAGGCTGTAATAATTTAACTTAGTGCCGGAGTTGCTGCCACACTCCAGAAATGTTTATAATTTTACCTGTCCTGTATATGTCCTCATACAGAGCTAATTTTCCCTGTTTTATTTCTCCACATGGCTGCCCGCCTGCTTGAGGAATAATGAGATGAGGAGAGACAAGCGATCCATCCTGGCCGGCCACCTCCTGCCTAACCGGATGCCTACACCATGATGGACATTATTACATCTTTTTCGGTCTAAATGGACATTATTGCATCTTTTACATCTGTCTACATTCTGTCTATATTGTTGTTGTTGTCATGGTGACCGGTGTCGGCCAGAGGAGGATGGGCTCCCCCCCTGAGTCTTGGTTCCTCTCAAGGTTTCTTCCTCATGCAAAAAACTAGGGAGTTTTTCCTTGCCACTGTCGCCTTTGGCTTGCTCACTGGGGGCTAGGACTCGGCACTTGTAAAGCTGCTTTGTGACAACAACTGTTGTAAAAAGCGCTATATAAATAAAATTTGATTGATTGATTAAAATGTCCGGTATTTAGTTTCGGTTCGCTTGAGTGACATGTCATCGTCACTGAAATAAATTTCCAATTATTTTGCTTTTGTGGCTCCGAGTCAAAAAGGTTGCCGACCCCTGCTTTAGGTCATGCTAGTCTGTAAATATTGGCTGCAATGTTAAGGTTGTCACGGGACAGCTCCGGACCCTTCCCTGTGGGCGTGTCATTTTGTTGTCTGCGTGCAGTTATGTCCATGTTTGTGCTTCCATGGGTGTGGGTTGTTTGTGAGCGTGTTCGTTTGTTACACTTGTGCCTTGTCTCGAGGTCACGTGGGTCTGTGTAACTCACCTATTTAATGTGCGTTCGCGCAGTGTCGTGTGCTCGTCTTTGTCTAAAGCTACGTGTCAGCGTGTTTGTTCTACTTGCGCCCCACACCGTGCTTATTCGTGTATTGTCATTAAATGTTCATCGTTCACCGTAATCGTCTTGGTGCCTGCTTCCCACACCCAAGCGTTACAGAAAGACGAGCCTAAAGACAAATGGTATGCCTGGATACGCCACCCGGGCACCTAAAGGGAAGAGGAAGAGCCGTCACCACCACGGCTCTTCTCCAGTTCGGCGCCGCAAATCCCCCGTCACCGAACAGACCATGCCGCAAGACCCCCTGTGTGTATACTTGCTCTGCGCGGCTCGGGAGACGGAAGACGAAGAGATGGCAGAAAGCATCCGCCAGTCCGCGGAACGCATATGGAGGGAGAAGCACCCTCTCGCGTCCCTAGGGCGGCCACCCAGGGCGGTGGGCAGCAGCGGATCGAAGGATGGGAGAGCACCGCTCCTGGACTTCCCGGAGGAAGAGTCCAGTGAGCCGTTTATGGTAGGGGTAGGCGCCTTTGCTCTCACTCCTCCCGAAGACGAGTTCGGAAGTGAAGACTCTGGAGAGGAGGAGAGTGAGGGTGAAGCCAGATGCCCGTCCCCCTCGTCAGCGGCTCCCACGACGTCGGACGAGGAGAGGGAGACCAGCCCCACGCCATCAGTCTACTCCACGCCGACTGTGTGCTACGGCGAGGAGAGGGAAGACACCAGCCCTCCGCCGTCGGAGTGGTCAGAGTACACGGGGCACTCCGATGGAGAGGAGTATTCCCCGTCCGTGTGCTCAAGGAGCACGGTCTACTACGGGGAGGAAGACGTCAGTCCTCCACCGTCTGACTACGGCGAGGAGAGGGAAGACGTCAGCCCCCCTTCGTCGTTGTACCCAGCTCCGTCGGGAGAAGAGGAGCGGAGCGAGGAGAGTGAGAAGGAGAGTCTGCGGTCGGTGAGTTCACTCTCGACCGTGTGCAAAGGGGGTGGGAGCAGACCGAACAGTCCGTCCGCGTCGGAGAGTGGGGACTCCTGTGGGGAGGAGCCCATGGACCACTCCCGATGCGAGACCTCCGCACAGTCCATGGACTGGAGCGTGGCTGAGGAGGAGATGCCGGCGATGGACACCACTCCCGATACCAGTTCCAGAGGGGGCTGGCCTGGCAAAGGAGGGGCTTCCTACGGGGGATTCCCGGAGAGGGAGCGCCGGCAGGCCTATAGGGCGGCAAGCCCCTACGGCCCTCCCGGAGGAGGAAGCCGCGGACCCGAGAGGTGGGTCGCCGCGAGACCCGCCAGTCACGCTGCATCCAAGTGGGCTGCAAGTCGCGCTGCACCTCGCGCGTCCGCTAGAGGGACTGCCCCCAAGCGGTCAGACAGTTGCGCTGCACCTCGCACGTCCGCCAGAGGGACTGCCCCCAAGCGGTCGACCAATCGCGCTACGCCTCGCGTGTCCGCCAGAGGGACTGCACCCAAGCGGTCGACCAGTCGCGCTACACCCAGCGCGTCCGCCAGCCGTGCGGCACCTGGCGGTGAGCGGGCGGAACAGGCGGGAGGAGTACCGCCTACTGCAGCGTCTCCAGCCCCCGGAGCCTTCGCGCCGCTACAGGCGTTGCCCCAGGCGGGAGGCCTGGCTCCGGGAATGAATGTCTGTTTCCCTGTGTTTTTGTCTGTCCCCTTGTGTTTCCCTAACCCACTGCTCCCGTTTGTGCCCTTCGTGTTTACTGTTCCGGTGTGCGTGTTTGTCCTCGTGCCCATGTTTAATGTTTTCTCCCGTCTTCCCAGGGAGGGTGTGCTAGAGCTGTTCGCGGCGGTTCCCGCCGTCGGGGGTGTCGGCTCTCGGAGGCTCGTGATCCCGGCGGCTCCGGACCTGCCCGTCGGTGTTGGTTCGGGGCTTTCCAGCTGCGCCGGACGCTCCGGGAGTAGCGAGCCCCTGGTAGCGGGTTCTGTCACGGGACAGCTCCGGACCCTTCCCTGTGGGCGTGTCATTTTGTTGTCTGCGTGCAGTTATGTCCATGTTTGTGCTTCCATGGGTGTGGGTTGTTTGTGAGCGTGTTCGTTTGTTACACCTGTGCCTTGTCTCGAGGTCACGTGGGTCTGTGTAACTACACAACTGCATAGTCCTTTAAGGCCCCTGTTTCCATTTCAAGTCCCCTCTTCATGTGTGCTGTTTGTCGTGTCCCTCGGATTATCCTTTCTGCCAGGCTTTCTGCAGCACCTGGACCTCTAACGTAGCTCACCTCTCTGAAATGTGAGGCAGTCACTCTTTCTCTCCTAAGTTAATGCCACTCAGGTGTAGCACTTTGGGATCTTGTTGCCTCCTCAATAAGGTGTGACTGTGACAAGGTCACAGAAAGTGAGCTTAGGTGTAGCTGTTCTTGGTGTGTTGGCACAAATGAATATTCAGGTGGGCTTAGATGGTAACATTCTAGTGGCAGACTCGGGAATGGGGGTGCATCCTCATGTATGACAACACTGTCAGATGGAGGTGGTGGTTGTTGATAGGACAGTACACTGCCAACTTGTACCTTCCCAAAGATGGAGTCCACAAGTTGCTTGTCAGGAGAGATGTTCATTGTGCAGATGAGTGGAAGAGAATCTGCTTTCATTCCAGCGTAGACTGGTCCAGGATTGAGGGTGGCCGGGTGTGGGAGCTCACCGCTGTAGCCCTTGAAAAGTGTACTTCTGAAATAAAAGAAGAGTGAATAACATTTATTTTTACACATTGTAATCTGTTCACCAGCACAACTGATTGTGAATCACATATCACATGTCATCTGAAGTACAATGAGGCTAAATTAAATTTTGAAGAGAACAGGGTCTTATCAGATGATCAAAAGCATTTATTTTTTTTACCACACACTGTAATCTGCCTATTAAATTTGGTACTACATACCTAACTCCACTGGCTGTAGTAGCACCTGGTTTTGGCTTTAGGACAACCATGGCATCCACGGATCCAGGCTTCACCCCCTATTCATTTAACGGTGTTAGTAAAGTGACTGTGATACATTAACTAACATTAAATAATGAAATAAGACAAACCATTGTTCGTGGTTTATGCCACTTCTGTTCTGTCTGTGTGCATGAAAGGACAGGAGGGACGACAGACATGCCAGATTCAGAATAATGAGCAGTCTGGAAAAGCAATGCAACCAAGTGGTTGCAGATTCCACAACCAGCAACACAAGAGCAGTTGCTGTTAATGAGCACAACTGGCATTGAATCACGTAATGTCTCTGAAATACACAAGAGGCTAAATTTAATATCTTGAAAAGAAGACTTCAGCAATGTCAATAGGCGCAATATCTGTCCCATCATGTTGTTAGTGGTGAATGTCACATGTCTATTGTCTCAAGTAACGTTTGTGCTGTTTTGCATCACTCTTAAAACACTTGGCTATACTGTCTTTCTATTCTACAGTGTTGTGCATGGTTCAATCTACTAGTTCACTGAGCAACTATAAACTGAATATATTTTAGATTTAAACTTCATTTTCACTCCAGATGAAATGCTTACACATAGGAGTGAAACAGGCCTACTTATATTTATATTATTTTGTTGTTTCCACCACCAACAACAGAACAGTGCAGGTTTTACTTCAACTGCTTCTTGAAGAGTGTTATCAGAATATGTTAATAGGTGTAAGTGTTGAAGCCATATGTTAATAAAGAAGTTAAGATGAAGGATTTGAAAGACAGATTGACAGATTTTAGAAAATGCAGTTTGAAGAATAGCTGAGGTGGACTATATTCTGCTTTTGAGTCATAGAGGTAGATAACAATAGCTCAAACTGTAAAATAAACTCCCATTTGTTTACTATAGGCAAAATAGACTGCTAATGATTCCCACGCAGCTACTCTGCATTTGGCTACCATTGTAAGCTTTGAAAACCAATGCATATGGTTATCACAGCTTACGTGAAGTAAGAGCAAGGATAAAAGATTGAACTTGTGCTGAACTAACTTTTGAACTTGTTCAACAGAACTTTGAACGTGACACTGAACAGAACTCATGTCATTTTAACCAGTCCTACTCTCAGCTGGTGTGGCATATCTGTTTTCTTCATAGATCTGTAGCAGTGAGCCCTCACTGTTATCTCGTTAGCCTTACTTTTGCCTGATACTTCCATCAGAAATACAAACATGTTTTTAAAAGGCATTTCTAGTACTAGGACAGGTTGGTTCGTTACTAAAAACAACCTCACTTCATTAGACTGCCACCTCAGGCTAGCTAGCTAACTAGCGTCAGCGACTTACCTTCAAAATTGCAGAGGTAGGATGAAACGTAGAACTTGAAACCCTTTTCAAGTTTACTCTGTGGCGTTGTACTTGATGCTCTGACAATACGACGCACATCGTTGATGGTAAACTTCGGGAACTCCAAGAGGCACCTTGTGAATTTCATAGACCCGCATACCAACCGGAAATATGGTACCATCCTTACACCAAACGAGGAAGTGGTGCGTGCACCTAGTTTCAAATGACAGTAAAATTGACCAATCATATCTTCCCTCTTAGTGGGCGGGCTTAACTGTATGATAATTTCCGCCCGCTGTGGTGACGCTAGCTGACATTAGCTGACGTGCGCGTTGTTTACAAGGACGAACACGGAGTTGTGGACCTTATTTTCTGGGACCTTATTTTGCTTAAAAAGTTATCTAGTACAGATATTATTGTTTATTGTGTTTCTAAAGCTGTACTGTCTCAGTTTTTTATTTATTGCAGTTAATTAGGAAAAGGGGGGGGGGGGATGGGAGCGGGCCCACTTTTAATGGTCACGGTTCGCTACTATCTACTGATATATTATATATATGGTGTCTGGTATGAACCCTTTGGGTACAAGCCAGGCTGCATCAGGTTATTGTAGCAGCCTGGCTGATTTGGTGTTTTAGATAAAAAAATAGGAAATTATGATATGACGTGCTACTCAACTTTGGAATGTTTGGATTAGAATGTTTGTTTGGGAAGGTGGAATGTTTGGATTTCAATTTCGATGCTGAAAACCTGAGAAGTGGTCGTATGACATTTTGCTGTGATTTACAATCCTTACAAATATTACAAATCTTACAAATAATATCTAATTTACAATCGCAGATCTTTCTATTTGTTCTATATCTTTCTATCTTTCTATTCTTTCTAATTTTTTATCTTGAGAATGAGTTTTTTCCACAGGAGAACCGACCAGCCAAGGCCTGGGCAGGAACAGAAGAACTTCATAGACACACCAGGTTTTACCACTCACATTAGCTGTCGCATACTACCTGTTACAGTTTAGGACCCCGGATAAAACTTTTAACAGAGCCGGAGTGGCTAATCGGGAGATTCGGGAGGATTCTCAATGGGCCGGCTCATGTCAATCTCTAGTTTGGGCCGATTGGGATGGAAAAATAATTTTGGGCCGGATTTGGGCATGAAACTCCCGGGCTGAAAAAGTGGCCCTGAACTCCGGCCCTGAACTTTAATATATGTTACTGAAATGGTATAATTTAATATCCACCATTGATAAAGTCTACAAGCTACAACAGTTCCATCATTTAAAAACTAAATTATAACATTGACATAATAACTTAATAATATATAATAATATTATAATATATAATAATAATATTAACAACACAGTTCCAGTTGGGACTCCTGTATGTTCGTCCAAGCTATAGCTACACTTTATAACATTTTGCAGCTCCTCCTGCATCTTCTCCACCTTGGCTGGGTTGAGGGCCCACAGGCAGCCCTTCCGCGCAGAGCTGCCATTCTTGTTCTCCACCTTCTCAAAGCACTTGTTGAGGGAGAGGTTATGGCGCACGGAGTTCTTCCAGCCGTCGGGAGCCGTCTGATGGAGCAGGAATGATAAGCAGAGACTGAAAGGACTGCTGGCTGCGCCATCAAGGGCACCAATGAGGACACCAGTGAAGGAACCAGTGAAGGAACCAGCTAGGACACCAACGAGGGCACCATCAAGGGCACCAGTGAGGGCACCAATGAGGGCACCAATGAGGGCACCAGCGAGGGCACCAATGGGGGCACCAGCGAGGGCACCAATGAGGGCACCAGCGAGGGCACCAATGGGGGCACCAGCGAGGGCACCAATGGGGGCACCAATGAGGGCACCAGCGAGGGCACCAATGAGGGCACCAGGAGACCAGTTGATCCTGGAAGAGGATTATGATGAGAATTATATCCCATCTGAACAAGGTACATTAGCTGTCGCATACTACCTGTTACAGTTTAGGACCCCGGATAAAACTTTTAACAGAGCCGGAGTGGCTAATCGGGAGATTCGGGAGGATTCTCAATGGGCCGGCTCATGTCAATCTCTAGTTTGGGCCGATTGGGATGGAAAAATAATTTTGGGCCGGATTTGGGCATGAAACTCCCGGGCTGAAAAAGTGGCCCTGAACTCCGGCCCTGAACTTTAATATATGTTACTGAAATGGTATAATTTAATATCCACCATTGATAAAGTCTACAAGCTACAACAGTTCCATCATTTAAAAACTAAATTATAACATTGACATAATAACTTAATAATATATAATGATATTATAATATATAATAATAATATTAACAACACAGTTCCAGTTGGGACTCCTGTATGTTCGTCCAAGCTATAGCTACACTTTATAACATAGAATCAATCTCCATGCATTATGGACTTAAATATTTGAATTTGTGGGATTTTGTCTTGATTTGAAAATATCATACTTATTGTGGGTATATTCTTCTTATCTGTATTGCTCCTCAGATATCCATGATTTTGCCAGACAAATTGGCATTGACCCTGAGAGGGAGCCAGAGCTCCTATGGCTGGCCAGAGAGGTGGCTGTAGCCCCACTACCTCCTGAATGGAAACCCTGGTAGGACAAGCTCATTCTCATACAGTCACCCATAATGAAACAGTTTTCTTATCCTTACACACAGAGCAGTGAGCGTTGGTTCCTTTTAGAAAAATCCAAGCATACTCTAATGTGCCCTTAATTGAGGAATGGCTTCCATTTCAAGAACTCTACGTCTCATTCATGCTGGCTCGTTCATTCAGGTTCTCGATTACCTGACATACCAAGGCCCTTTGTCCCCTGTAACTCAGTTATAATTTTAAGTACCATTTATAGAAGTAGGATGCATCAGGACTTTATTGTGAGTGTCATAATGTCACACGGACTCTCTGGAAGCTTGCAAGAAGTGGGCATTAAATCACTTATGACCTAGGTGATTAGATGAGCAAATTAGACAGCCCAACTTTTTTTTAAAGACCATGGAACTGCAAGTCTGGAGAAGACTGAATAATTTGACTGGGAAATAAGATTGGGCAAGAGAAAATATAACAGGCAGAAGAGGATTGTTTTTGAAGTTGGGGAGTTTGATGTGACATGAAAGATCAGACACATTTTAACATATGAAATCATTTTTGGATTCTGTATTCAAATGGTTTGGGGGAAAGTATGTTATAACCTTATTGTCAGGTGTAACAGTGGTGTCAGTACCTTCATAGATAAAACACACAAAGACAAGATCCAGGAGATATTTAATGTTAGTTGTCCCCGAAACTAACAATTGCAAAGTATATAATTAATATTTCATCACTCTATGCAGCAGATTTGCTTGTAGACTTGGCCTTCTGGCACTATTAATCTGAGCAATGAGACCCAGAGCACCACTCAGTGTTTCAGATGTTGTCCTGTTGACACCTTTGTGGACAGTCCTGTGCTGGATAACCTAGGCTTGTCTACATGTCATGTGTTTTTGTGTGTGTTTATCTCAGGGCCGGCGCCAGAACATATACAGTGAGGGGGCGTCAGAAAATTTCGGGGGGGCGAACGTAAGTTGTTGAGCGGGGGGGGGGGGGTTGGCGAACGTAAGTTGTTGAGCGGGGAAGGCGGTGCGTGTAACGATTGTCGAGCGGCCGAGGGGGCACCATGTAGCGATTGTTGTAAAATAAATGGGTCTTATTTTTTACATTGAGGGGGCGGGACACCTCGCCCCCCCGTGGCGCCGGCCCTGGTTTATCTGATGAGCTTGTCTCCTTTTTCTACTCCAGTCAGGATGTGACTGGAGAAGTTTATTACTTCAACTTCTCCACGGGCCAGTCCACCTGGGACCACCCCTGTGATGAGCACTACCGCCAACTAGTGGCCCAGGAGCGGGAGCGTGCTCACCACGGCCGGACTGCCTCTGCCATCTCAGGCTCCGGCTCCACAGGAACCAGAAAGAACAAGGAGAAGAAGAAGAAGAAGAAGAAAGAGAAGAAGAAGGAGAAAAAAAAGAAGGAACCAGAGGGACTGAAGGCCCCAAGAGTGAGTTTGGATCTGTGTACCCTAAAATGTATTTTATTACACAGCAGTTATATTTGTCACACTTTCTCTTCCATTCTACACATTCTTGACTGCTGTGTTTCTAATAACACTGAAATGAATTGAACAATTATTTGCTCATCGAAGTATATCAAAAGATTTAGGATAGCAGTCGCCTAAAGTTGAGCAGAAAGGAGAAAGAAAGCTAAATTGTGTGTGCCATTCTGCTAAAGCTCTCTCTCTCTCTCTCTCTCTCTCCCTCTCTCTCTCTCTCTCTCTCTCTCTCTCTCACACACTCACACACTCACTCACTCTATCACTGTCTCTCAGCTGCTGGCTCCTCTGGCTCCACTGAGAGGAATGTGTGACCTTTCAGTTCCAGGACTGCGAGGTTCCCTGGGCAACTCCACAGACCTTCATCCTTTAAAGTCCTCACTAGGGGTAAATGTATGGTCTATATCCTCTAGTAGGGGTGAACATGTACAGTCTATATCCTCGAGTAGGGGAATGAAACCTCATTGTATACTTTTATAATGTGGTGTAAGAACAAACCCTACATACGTCACTGGAGGTAAAAGAACACGTCACTCCTCTGCAAAGTTTAGCTTTTACCAAATTGACTTTGAAGTGATGGAGGTCTGAGTTCATGGCAGAGGTGAAGAGCGTATGATGAACTGTATCTTAGGATGTATCCGGAGCAAATTTGCATTCGCTAAGAGGACGACAGCTGGAGAGTCTGGCCCCGCCCATATTTAATTCAGATCTGGAGGTGGATGAAGAGGAGGAGGATGAAGAGCAGAAGGCGGCGTCTGTCCATGAGGTGAAAACACCTGCTAGAATATAATGATCTGATTTTTAGCTCACTGTCACCTTTGTAGTCTTTACAGTGCAGTAAAGTATGAGGAATGATTTTCTGTATCCGTGTTGTGGTGTGCGTTTGTGTGTACATAGAGTCTGCTAGGGTCATCAGACCTGTTGCAGAACCTACACTTGGACCTGGACGTCCTGAAAGGGGGACTGCAGTATGAGGTGGCCACGATGTTCTTCACTCTCCCTCACTCACACATTATGTTCCCAGCTTTTCAGACACATTTATACAGCGCCACTAACATCACTGTGTGTGCTCACGTGGTCTTGGTGTTACTGTAGCACCTTGCTCTACCTGTCACACACACACACACACACACACACACACACACACACACACACACACACACACACACACACACACACACACACACAATGATCTTGTGAATGTCTGTACATGCGTGTTCATGCATATGTGTTTGCATGTGTTGGTGTGTTTGTCTGTGTATGAGCAGGACAGTGAAGTCAGTGGCAGTGCTCCTGTGGAGGAGAGATCCGAACCAGAACGCCAAGATCTTGCTCCGTTAAGAGACCACAGCCCTGACCCACCCTTGCAGGTACTCATTAACACTCACATTGCCTCTCTTCCTATATGTCTCTCCCTCCCTCCCTCTCTCTGTCTGTCTGTCTGTCTGTCTGTCTTTCTCTACAAACACTATAGCAGTGGTATAAGTGAGGGGACCTCAAAGTTTATTTGAGGTTAGGGTTTTATTTGAGGTCATGCGCCAGAGTGTTTCTTTCTTTCAGTGTTTCTTTTTGTCTTCTTCTTCCATCTGTCTATCCATCTATATATGTAATTTCTATTACCTCATTCATTTGTATTGTGCACTAGTCCCCTGGCTCTCTGAGGGTCATGCACACTTCATACAGAAAAGACGAACCATATGTGGGTTCTATAAAACACCCTTTGGTTTCAGTTAAGGTGATGGCAATAAATTAAAGACTAAATAAAAAAATTAAAGGCAGGGAGAATTCATTTACTCACAGCTCAGTGATCACCTAAGAGGCCGAGCCAATGTGTGTTCATCACACGGTGTGTGTGCAGGAGAGCGTGGAGAGGGAGCGCTTGTTGAGGGCTCATCTGGAGGAGAAGGAGAGGATGCAGGCTACACACACATCCCAGCTGGAGCAGCTCAGATTACAGCTCGACTCTCAGCTCCAACAAACCCACAAAATACACAAGCAGAAAGTAAGATCCCACACCCACACGATACGCACGCGCAAAAACACCTCTTCTGCCGTACCCAGTCGGGTGTTTATGTGTATAAAGACGGTGAGAGTTGTTTGTATTTGTTTGTTTTTCTTGTGTGTGTGTTTAGGACTTAGAAGTGCAGAAGATGATGGAGCAACTGGACATGAAATCCAAAGAGCTCAAAACTCAGGAACTGCTACTCCAAACTCAGGTACTTTACCTGCGTTATTTGAGTGTGTGGGTGTGTCTGTGTGTGGGTGTGTGTGTGTGTATGTGGGTGTGCTACTCCAAACTCAGGTACTTTACCTGCTTTATTTGAGTGTGTGTAGGTGTGTGTGTGCTATTCCAAACTCAGGTACTTTAGCTACTTTGAGTGTGTATGTGCAACTGGTACACTGAGCTCCATTGTATTAGGTGCCCTTATAGCTGTACTTATAAGTTACTAATCATTCGTCAGTCAGTTCTTTGTGCTGTGAAGTTCACTGAGTTAATGACCTGTTTTGAAGGAAAAAAATTAATAGGTCATGTTTGGAGTGTGTGTGCGTGTGCGTGCATGTGTGTGTATCTTCAGTCCAGTCACTCAGTTGCCTGATAAAATGATCTGTGTGTGTTCGTACTGTTGGTCTGTAGGCTGCAGATTTGAAGAAGAGGAGACAACAGCTGAGTGATGAAGAAGATGAAGTTGAGAAGGGGATAGAGGTGCGTGTGAGTGTGTGTGTGTGTGACCAGGTGTGTGTGTGGCCAGGTGTGTGTGTGTGTGTGTGTGTGTGTATCTGAGAGTGTATGACCAGGTGTGTGTGTGTGTGTGTGTGTGTGTGTGTGTTTGTCATTGTGAACTGTTATGCTAGGTTGTGTGTCCCCCAGGTGTGTGTGTGTGTGTGTGTGTCATTGTGAACTATTATGCTAGGTTGTGTGTGTCCCCCAGGGGTGTGTGTGTGTGTGTGTGTGTATGTGTGTCATTGTGAACTGTTATACTAGGTTGTGTGTGTGTGTGTGTGTGTGTGTGTCCCAGGCTCTCTCACGTGTCCTGAGAGAACGGGACAGTCTGCGTGCGGAGCTGGACAGACTAAGAGATGAGAGGAAGAGAGAAAGGGAGGAGCTGGAAAAAGAGAGAGGGAAGGAGGAGGGAGAGGGAGGAGAGCAGAAGGATGATGGAGGAGAGAGAGAAGCTACTGAGCAATACAGTGCTTCTACAGGGAAGATGTGATGAACTCCACAGAAGGCTCAGGTAACACACACACACACACACACGCACACACACACCCATATACACACAAACATGCTATAATACACATCCTGAAGACTTGGGTAATGTATACGTATACCAACTTCGGTCAATGCGCTGGAGGTTTAGATAATATACACACGCATACGCATGTGCGGACACACACACACACACACACACACACACACACACACTCTCTGACACACACACACACACACTAGCTTTGACCGAGTCAGTACTGGTCTCTGGTGACACAAATACACGGTACACAGAGTGTGTACAATGTACAGATCTGTGTTGGTGTGGTTTGTGTCTGTCAGCGAGGCGGATCAGAGAGAGCATGGAGACGATAACCTGGAGAGAAAGAAACAGGAGGAGAGCAAGGAGAAGAGCAGAGAGAAGGAGGGCCCCCTCGGAGTGGAGGACCTGGAACCTCCTCTCTCCCCTGTGCCCACCTCCCACAACAACCACAGCAGCATAGACGAGTATGTGGGGGGGGGTGTGTGTGGGTGGGGAGGGAGACTGTCCGATTGTATGTATTTATCATACGTTTATATACTCGTTTGTAATCTCCTCTCTCTCTCTCTCTAGCTTGCGGGAGTATATCTTGTGTGAAGGTGTCTCTTTGCAGAGAGCAAGACAGTTCTTAGAGAAAGAGACCAGCTGTCTGAGAGCGAGACAGGCAGCACTAAGGACGGCCCACCCCAGCCCGCAGAGGTCCGCTGCAGGAGGTTCTGCTCAGCCTCTCTGCCAGGTCCGTCAAGTCTAGTCAGTTTTGTTTTTACAAAACATGGTGTCACAAAGCAGCTTCACGAGCGCATGGGTCCAGATCCCTAATGAGCAAGACAGGGGCGAGTGTGGCAGAGACAAACTCCCTAGGTGGATTAGGAAGAAACCTTGGGAGGACCAAGACCCAAAAGGGAAGCCATGCTCCATTGGCCCAGGAACTTTAAGTTCATATTTATAGTCCTGTGTCTATCTGAGCAGTCACAGTCTCTCCAATATGGATGCTGGGCCTCAGGTAGGATGCTGGCCGTATTGGCACATGCATCCACAGCATCAGCACATCCACTGGCAACCCAGAGCATCTTCTAGCTGCTTTATGGAATTGTCTTTGTAGAAACATGTAGTGAAGATACAGAATGCAGGTTAAATATGTAAAATCATATTAAACTTCCATATATATAGTACACGTGCCAGTGATTTAGCATGTGGCTCCAGCAGGCTTATCCCTAGCAGCATAACTAAAGGGAGGGGCCTGGAGGTGACCACAGGCATGAGGGTACTGAGACATTACTCTGCCTTCGGCTGTAATCTTGTAGTTTTCGGAGCTGAGCGCAATCCTGCGCTTTGAGAGAGCAGCAGGTCGTGCACCTCTTGAATTTTGTAACTTCGCGCCGCGCTTCAGCGCAATGAACAAAGTCACGTTTTCAGGGTTCATACACCTTTATAAGGTGGAATTAAAGCACTTGTACGTCACTTTCAAGGTCCATTTCAATATTTCCCAGCATGTTAAACATAATTAAGTTAAATATTTATACATATACTCGAAATAATTCGCTTTTTATCACATTATTTAATGGTTGTTTATTTAAAAAACGCCCAATCTTCACGTCTTCACGTTCTCTCATGTTTCGTCCTGGAATTACAAGAGGCTCGTATTTGTTAACGTAATAGAAGAGAACTATTCAGTCAGACAGCTATTTGTTGTGAAACCAAGTAGTTACTATTTCAAGCATTTTAAAGTACTTTAACCTAAATTCCAGCACTTTTCAAACCTGAAACATATAGCAACATTAAAATTGGTCAGGTAAATGTTCATTCCCCTGTTTTGAGGGGTGTTTCTACCACATATCGTTTCGGACAAAACGCCTATCGTTTCGGAGAACACTGCAGTGACGCTCGCGAAAGTATAAACGCCTCCACCACCGTTCGCGCACCGTCCCCCCCCCCCCCGCTCAACAACTTACGTTCGCCACCCCCGCCGCACCGGACCTCAGGTCACAGGTATCTGCCAAAATTGGACCGCGGACAAATTTAGTTGAGTACGCCTGATATATAATGAGAATAACATGGGACCCAATACAGATCCTTATGAGCATTCATTATTTTCAAGTACAAATTGGTAACGATCGTTCAGGTAGGATTTGAACCAGGAGAGTGATTGACCTTTTATCTGAGAATATTAAGAGATTGTTAACTACTTTAGACGGTTTCAGTGCCGTGGTGGGTCTAAGCACGTTAGGTCTTGCAGTGCCTACAGCCATGTAGCCAGGTCAGATGGGAGAGAGTAGGAAGCATGAGTGTAGTTCCTCTTAGATGTTCTGCTCCGCTGTGCTGTAGGAGGTGAGTTAGCTGGAGAAGCTGAGGGAGATGGTCCAGAAGGACCACACGCTCCTGAGAAAGAAGAAGGAGAGACTCAGCCAGCTGGAGACGTCACTGGCAGAGGAGGTAACACACACACACACACACGCGTATGCCTGCTCCCACACACTTACGTACAAACCCACATTAATACCTACCTGGGCTTTACAATGTTTTTCTCAGCTGTCATGTGATGAAGGCGAGCGGCTGGTGGGAGATCGGAGAGTCTCATTTGATGTCAGAGACTCAGAGACGAGCAGAGACGAGTATGGCCAAGAGGAGACGAGTGAGAGACAAACTCTGAATGCACAAAACACACACACGGGCAGACATTTTGAGAAGGCACTAATTTGGTTTTCACAAAGTTTACTACCACAGTTTTTTTTTATGGTGGCAATGTGTATTGATTCTAGATTGTGAAGAGTGATTAAATGAATTGCAATTAATTGCAAAGTCATTCCCTGTGATGAAAATGATTTTCTCACAAAAATTACTGCATTCCAGCTTCTCTATTTCAGCCCTACAAAATGGCATAAGATAATTTCAGTGTTGATCTCGTTAGTTCAGGAGAAAAAAAGTTAATGAGGATAAGACAGCTGACATCAATCTGTCATGCTGATTAGAAGAGAAGACTGGTTGCTTTAAAAGGGTAGTGGTGCTTTTACGTTTTCTCCTGTTAACTATGGTCACCTCCAAGGAAACACGTTCAGTCATCATTGCATCAAAAGGGTTTCACAGGCAAGGACAGTGCGGCTTGTACGATGCACCCCAATCAACCATTTATCCAGTCACTAAGGACTTTGGGGAGAGTGCTTCAGTTGCATGAAGGATGCTTCAGGGAGCGTCTCCTACAGGAGCGTCTCCTACAGGAGTGTCTCCTACAGGAGCGTCTCCTACAGGAGTGTCTCCTACAGGAGCGTCTCCTACAGAGGAGGCAGCTATGAGCCTCCTCACACCATCAAAGTGTGGGGTCGCTCCCAATGTTGCCTAAGCAAAGCACAGCCATGAATAAGGGAAGGTATCAAAACATCCTTCCAGAACAACTTCTCCCAACGATTCAGGAGCAGTTTAGCAACAAACAATTATGGACTGTTAATAATTGTACTTCATTATATCACATAAACATTTGACAAAAGGTTCTTAAAAAAATAAACTGAGGAAGCAAACTGTGAAAACTAAAAATTTGCCCACAACTGTAAGCAGCTCTAGAGTCGACTCTGGTCTTGTTGGTTCATAGTTGTCTGATGTTTTTATCTCTCTAGCAGTAATACACCCAAACCCTGGTCTTCCTCTCTGTTTCAGCACATGCAGTGCCAGTGAAAGTGCAGCAGTTAGCAGAGTCCCTGCAGCAGATCTCTGGCCAGCTGAACACGGTGCTGGGTGCACTGGGATCTCTCACTGGGAGGACCGTCCAGCCCCTCCCTCAGCCACCTCCGTCCTCCTCCTTCCCTCCTGCCCCATCCTGGGCATGGACACCAAGTCCCGCCTCCTCTTCATTGGCCAATCAGAACAGTTTCTTACACTGTTCTGTCCCAAAAACACACGGGTCTGACCTTCATTTGAACTCCCACTGGAGCAAACTCTTCCCTGGTACGTAGAGACAGACACACCCCAAACATTAGCAGTGATGAGCAGTGGTCACCTCAGTGGGCTGCAGTGATTTTCACTAATGCTTCATTTCTTCATCACTCGTAAAACCTTAAATACAAATAGAAACTTCTGCCTCTCCCTCAAGCACAAACCAGTCACTGCTGGATTTATAGCCTTTTTTGCATAGTTGATGACCTCCATTGATTTTCTGTGCTTGGATAATGCCGATCTTTTCCAGTGCAAGTATGGTGCAGTGTAGAGACCTGCTGTGTCAAATTAGCTTCAGAAATCTAAATCGCACTACCTGTATTAAGACTGCTCTGATTTTAGGAGTTTCCATGGATACCAGTGCCCGCTATCCCATGAGGGCTACCAGAGCATATTGTGGATACACTCCAGCAAGGTGACTACACACACTTGCACACCAGTGCAGGCTCGGTCACAATCTCTCACTCTCACTCACAGGGTCAGTGCTGCTGTAGATTTTGAAAGGAAAATTGATGAA
Organism: Brachyhypopomus gauderio; assembly: GCF_052324685.1. Classification (NCBI taxonomy): domain Eukaryota; kingdom Metazoa; phylum Chordata; class Actinopteri; order Gymnotiformes; family Hypopomidae; genus Brachyhypopomus; species Brachyhypopomus gauderio. The sequence continues at coordinate 2,727,775 of NC_135226.1, forward strand.
CTCATACAGTGCTTTTCCATTATGTGTGTGTGTGTGTGTGTGTGTGTGTGTGTGTGTGTGTGTGTGTGTGTAGTCACTCCTCTGAGCTAGATGGACAGAGGCTGCAGTGACTGATTGAAGACAACAAAAGGTGGCTGGAATCACGACGCAAAGACCCAAATGTGTATCCTTTCACAATCTCTCTCTCCCCCTCAGCTTATACACATGTACGTATCACACACAAACCAGTACGGGAACAGAATGCATCATATTTTCACACACACTCTTGCACCCTTGTACTCTCCTGAACCTCTGCCCAGGCCTCTCTTCACACGCTACCCAGCTGCCCCACCCACCAATGGGCTGGTCCAGCTCGGCCTGGATGAGAACAATCAGATCAAGGTCTACCATTACCGAAGAGGCACAACCCACTGATGTCCATGTATGTCCAGTGCAAACATCAGTGGATAGACAGAATACAAACATGCCATCAGCATGTACACATTACAGGTGATGTTGCTGACAAAGTCAAGGCAGATTTAGCATAGTACTTTGAAATTCCTTTTTTATAAATTGAAATTCAGATGGTATATCTAACTGTAATTAGTGATTAAGGTATTTCCACCTACATAACACATTGCAGTGGAGGATTATACTTATTACGATGGCGGTGGCAGTGTTGGATGTGGCTAAAACGAGCTGGAACGTCGTCTTTCCTGCAGGTCTTTTCCTGCGCTCTGGCGTGTCCTTGAGGGAGTTGTACTCCAGCCTGCAGAAAGGGATGGACCAGGAAGTGGAGGCTACAGCTAAGGTCCTCCTCCACAAAGCAGCGGAGTCCAATGGCTTCATCAGGCAGGACGTGGACACAGCTCTGGACAGCATGGTGCAGAACTGCACCCCCATTCGGAGCATGAACGCCCTTCTCGCTGGAGGACTCTGGTCAGTTAGCCTGCAGTGAGCTTTAAACTGTGGCTTTCAGATAGCAACAACAGTCACAAGAAGCTAACACAGCACTAATTTTAGCTGCTGTTTTTACCTCTCCATTGTTCTTTCAAAATAGTGCCCTGGCCTATATCAATATTTTTAGTTATTCATCCTCTTATATATTATTTTTATTGCGTTCCATCTCCGCTCTGCTGATCCAAACTGCCCTTCACAATGCTTAAAAAATAGGCTAGTTAGCTAGCTCACAGAGGACATACAAACATTTTCTGTTTAAAAAATACAGATGTACACTAACTGGTGCAAACTAAGCAATCGAATAGAATATGATCATTTGATTTTGCACTTAGATCATACATAAGGGTATTAAGTTTCTTTATAGAAGCTAAAAGTTGTACTGTGTACATTGATTGGATGGATTAATAGTTATTACCTTCTTTTTTTGAATGCCCTAATTTTTTTCCTTCTGTTTTCCTCAAAAGTCTGAATGCTGCAGTAAGAAAGTGTACTGCTTGGCACTTGGCTACTTTGGTAGAGAAGATTGGTGCTGGCCAGTTATTGTCTGGGGCGAAAGACGTCACACCGCAAATTATTCCTGTCAGTCTCCAAGTTTGCACAGGACTCTTCACAAGAAACCAGGTTAGTACTGGGATCAGAACGAGAATTCTACAAAGCTTGTTCAGTTTCCCAGATAGTGATCTTTTGCTGATTCTTTTACTCTCCTAATCTGATACTCTGAAGTCAGCAAATGCTGCTAAATTGTAGAGTAATAGAAGCACTATCGTGTTTCCTACACACAGACGGCCTTGTAAAATTGTGCCCTGGTAAGATACATGGTCGGTGTGCTGTGAGTCACGGGTCCCTCACTCACGGTTCTCTCCTGTTTTGGGGTCTGTTCCTCGTCTCAGGCGCTTGGGCCGGCGTATCCCGCTGTTCCTGTCCTCCCACCATGACTTTGATAAGATGGTGGAAAAGTACATCCCTGCCAAAGACCTGGCAACCATCAGGGACACTGTCCACACTCTGAAATCCAAGGTAGCGATTCATGTTTGGATACATGATGAGGATTTTTTATCCCATCCACTATGCCCCATGTTAACTCGGTAAACAAACTTATTCACAAAACTTTTAGGTGAAACAGACTGCAATAAAAAACCATCTAAACTGTGATGGTAGACATATATTGTAAACAAATACTCGAGTACAGGGCAGTGTGTGGCACCACACATTGTATTTACAGTAAGGCATGCACAGTGTAGTCCCAGACCCAGTAGTTAAAGGACAGAGCATGGTTCAAAATGAACCGGCTTGAATTTCAAATACATTTATCAAAAAACTATTCTTTCAGAAAGTCATTCCACTGATATGCTAAGAGATGCCAGAGATAAAAAAAGATAAAAGATTTACCAGAAATACTATAATTCCTATATTAATTAATAATATTTATAATATTGATAATAATCATTCCAGAGAGTTACCATAGTTACCAAATACTGTCACTTTAATTGAATGAAATCTTTCTAGGTTAAGAAAATGCTTCTGTAATAACCCAGTGCTGTCCAGGGTTGATTTATTGATCATTGTTCCTTTTAAATGTTCTTTTTATAGAGCTGGTTAGGGAACTCTACCCCCGCAAACCACAACTGGTTGAGCAGAAGGTGCTCCCTCTGCTCTGGTAGCTCCTGGGGACCTCCAGCAACAGTGGTACGGTCCACGGGAGGGGTGGAAGCGTGAGGGGGCCACTGTCCACCTATGCCAAGCCCTTCATGCTCACATGGGTCCCGCGCTGCTGGACTGAGCTGCTTCCCAACCTTCCAATATCCGCAAGAGCCTAAGAGAGTTTGTGAAGAACCTCCCGATCACCTGAGCTGCCAGCCAGACCTCTAGACCAAAATAAAGCCCAACATGGATTCTACTTGAAGATGGAGATGTTTGTGCATTTCTTACTGTGCCTGCACTTTACATGAAAGAGAGAGGAAGAAAGTCAAACGTTTTTAACATTTTGAATTAACAGAAAGGTAAATCCTGTTACGCTTTAACCTTTTCTTACCTTAGCGCAGTGTGTTCGTTGATTGCAAAAGAAAACATTACCAGTCTGGTCTTTTAACCTTTTATTAAAAATAAACAAAATACAGAGATCTCTGGAGAGCTCACGAAACCTAATCATGTTACCCCATGTGCAGCTCTGAAGCTGTGTGGTTCTGTCACCATTATAGAGTATTGGAAGGCACACAAGCGCTTACACCGACATTCTTACTAACAAGCCACTTGATCCTTAATATCAAAATTTTACAAAAAAAAAAAACAAAATAAATTTTAGCTCCTAGCTAGTAAAGTGCATCCCGTTATCTGAGCATACTTAATTTAGTACACAATGGTGCAGTATTCAGTAATTTTATCAACATTTTGCAGACTGACCTAGAGTCCTCTGCCCTGGTGGAAATGCTTCTATCCAACCTGAGAATTTATTCTCAGCCACTAACAAATCGCTACTACCGCGGACAATCGCTATTAGCAGCAAAAACATAAACGATGCAGCGCTTTGGTGCATGGCAATATAGTGAGCTGTTTTTAAAACAAGCCCGCGGGCGACTCATAACGTCCTCGCGGGCGACACGTTGGTGACCCCTGCCTTAGGGTGTACTCACACTAGCAGGGTTCGTACGGTCATGAAAAACCTGGAAAAGTTATGGAATTTGAAAATAGCAATTTCCAGGCCTGGATAAGTTTTGGAAAAACTAAAAATACTCAAATGTTTTGGAAAAGTCATGGAAATTTGCTTGACACAATAAATATATGTCGTTCCGATAACCGGAAGAAAAAATAAACATATATAATATAGCCATGTTTTTTCTTTGTGCGGACCACTAACGTAACTTCACAGGTTAGTTCGCTGCGTTAGCGTTGGACTCCAAGCGGAGCTGTAGATTGTACTTTGATGACGTGTAAATCAGCGTAATGCTGGTAAATGCCGATTCAACTATGGCTGCTTCAGTTGGACAAATACAAGCTATGGCTTGAGAAAGACAAGGACACGGGGCATGCAAAATGTGCACTGTGTGGTTAACCAACTGGTTAACGTTGGGGTTAGAGACTGAAAAGTCAGACGCAAAGCAGTTTTCGTCGTTAAGCGCGAACCTAGATTTAGACACGCCTTGATCGTAAACACAGAATAGAAAAAAACTAACAATGTTCTCGTGCGTACAGCGTGAGAAAGAGCGACCGCGTTGCCGAGATGGGCTGCGGTGGAGGCTGCGCTGCTTCAGCTTATCGTACACAACACTACACAACACAACACTCCACTACACTCCACAACACTCCACAGAGCTGCCACTGCACCTCCACGCACCGCGCGAAATTAAGAAAAGTCGGTCGTAACTCCGTCCGTCGTTAACCAGACCCGTCGGTAAAAGGGAACTCACCGGCTTTTAGCCCGGATACGGCTTATAGCTACAACATTTTCCATAAAAAAAAACTTAGATGCGGCTTATATGATATTGAAAATACGGTAAATGTTTATTTTTTCAATTAAACCATGTGTCTTTTCATTAATTGATGATATACTGTGGAATTTTAGCCTGGATTTTTTCTTATTTTTCGTGTCTACACATATGATTAGAGAATGTACAGTCATTGAAATTTGTCTGAAAGTCATGGAAAAGTCATGGAAATGTCATGGAAATTAGTTGTCAAAAAAGTGTATGAACCCTGCACTAGGCTCTGTGATCCGGGCCCGGGCACGGTTCCCTGCCGAAGCACGGTTCGTTTGGCTAGTGTGAGCGCTCCAACCGTGCCCGGGCCCGGATCAGTTAACACTAGAAGCGCCGCGCCTCATTTACATACTTATACCTAGAAGCGCGGAGGGCCGGTCATCTGACCGATTTCACCACCTCCTACTAGTGCCGTGTTGTTTTCACCTACTTAAAGCGCGCCTCGGGCGGTCAAAAGACCGCTGAGTCTTTAAACAGGGGAGCTGGTACTGACACATAATTAACGCTAGATGGCGTTTTGCACAAAAGGAAGAATGAGCCACCCAAACAAAATATTCGTAATGGTGACATTTGCACGTAATGTCAATATGTTAACAAATTAATGTGACTAAACCTTTTAGAATCAGTGCCTTGTGACCTTGTTCTCAGTAGCTTTCCCATTGTCAGTTTTGTTTAGTTTCATATTGCATTTCCTGGTTTGTGCGAAAACGTAAATGCAAAATATAGTTTCAGTTTTGTTTCTTGGTTAGTGTAATAGTTTGCTTGGTTAGTGTAATAGTTTGCTTATTTGTCTGTGTGTTATTCTGTTGGCATATATGTCACTATATTATCATGTTCGTTCGCCACACCACTAACCCACTGGCCCGCACCCCCACTGTGAAGCGTTCACGTCTTTTGTCTTGCTAATGAAACAGACTGCGCTGCAGCCTTCCACCCCCACATCCACAAAAAGCTTGTTCGATACTTAGAGTAGCAAAGTGAAGCCCGTAGACCGAGCTAAAGCAAGTTTGTTTGTATACTCAATGTTACGCCATTTCAAGTTTTAATGTCTAAAAGTTGTGTATATTAGTGAATTGTAGGCTATGGTGAACATAACAAATCTACAAATAAATGTCTATAATGTTTTGTGTTAGACAAAGAACAAAAAGCATAAATAGGCAAAATAATTACAAAAATATCATTATAAAAGGTAGGCTATGTACCTTTGCGTAACAAAACGCAAAATTATTAAAATGATACGGATGGCTTCACGAATATAGTTGCCTCTGTCCTCTCTAATGTTCACTTTTTTATCTTGCCGTATTGTGTTGCCGTTTCAAATGAGGTGTTTGATCGGTGAATAGCCGATGTGTGATCCCACGTCCTAACGACCGTGTTCCCAGCAAACAGTGAATGTCCCGGGGACGTTCGCGGACGTTCTTATTAGAGGTTTTTTATAACGTTGGTGATAGGACGTTCCTAGGCCATAACGGACGTTCCCAGCAGGTCCCCTCGAAGTCCTGGCGGAACGTTCCCAAAGATACATTCACAGGACGTTCGGTGACGTCCCCGTATAGTCGTTGAAATAACGTTATTTTTGTTACATTTAGAGAACGTTTGAGAACGTCCGGACGTGGTCCCGCGACCGTTGTCATGGTGCGTGCGTGAAAGGCAGTCAGCTGATTTAGAGTTTTACTCACTAGAGGATTAGCAAGCGGGAACGCACGAGCCGTCTTCTCGCGACGTAGGAACGTTAGCTAACATGAATATTCTGACAGAAGCCGTTATTTTAAATTCAAGGTGAGTCACCTACATTTGATTAAAATATGGTTAGCTAGTAAATACATATCTTAGTAAATTTATCTTCTGAGTTGTGGCTAATGTATGAGGTGATTTTAATAAACCCTCAGCTAACCCCTCTGGATAATCATAAAACCCGATCAGCAAAATCAAACAGTTGTACCAAAAACGGATGCCCATCTGTGGCTGGACATTATTTCTATATGGTCATGGCTAGAGCTAAATTATCACTACGCTACGCTACCAAATGATAAAGTTATATGAATCACTGCATTAAGACTTCAATAGTAAGTAACGTTAACTGATGTTGATGGTCTCAGCCACAGATAACAGCCGACGATAGCATTCGCTATAAGTAGCTAGCCACATTAACAAGTTAATGCCAACTAAAGCTACCTAGCTGGGTTAGCATTGATTTGAGTAGCTGATGTTCTTCAAGCAAAACGTTCAAATTACTTCATTTATCGAACGCTTTATTATAACTAGAGGTCACAAAATTAAATGTTAACAAACGTGTATCTTTGTCTATTTTAGGCTTCACCCCAAGAAACGTGTGAAAAGGAGGCTTGAAACGGCGTTCAAAATGCGCACATCAGACACTTTTTTCGCATTTCAAATAAAAAATAATAAATTGTTTACAGCCTATCACTTCTTGTGTGTTCATTTTTATTCCATATGCAATACCCGGATTTACTAAATCAATAAAATCTAAGTTGTTTTAGAAGTAACATAAGAAGTAGACCTAAACAATTTAACACATAAGAGACGTTTAAAGGACGTTCCTTAAACGTCCGCTCATTGTCCTCTGGATGTTTCCAGGTGGTCCTACAAACGTCCTTTGTAACGTCCACTGAACGTCCCCTGAAGCATTTTGGCGACCCTACAAAAAAACGTCCAGAGGACGTTCGCAGTGTTGGTTCGCGGGACGTCCTCGGGACGTTCTCGGGACGTTTTTTTGTTAGCTGGGTTATCACCGAGCGTTATCACCATTCGGTGATTTACATGTATCGTATATTGCATAAGTTTCATTCCCCACCTCAAATTAAGTTCCATTTATGTAGTGAATTGTGAACTTGAGAATAAACCTCCGCCGCTGTGGTTAATGTTCATGCACTGTTTGAACAATATTTATTAATTACAGCCAGGTTTTGGAGGTTGTAGAACACAGCTACAGGCCAACAACGGGTGCATCCCGTCTCTCTTTAGCGTATATTGCATAAGTTTCGTTCCCCACCTCAAATTAAGTTCCATTTATGTAGTGAATTGTGAACTTGAGAATAAACCTCCACCGCTGTGGTTAATGTTCATGCACTGTTTGAACAATATTTATTAATTACAGCCAGGTTTTGGAGGTTGTAGAACACAGCTACAGGCCAACAACGGGTGCATCCCGTCTCTCTTTAGCGTATATTGCATAAGTTTCGTTCCCCACCTCAAATTAAGTTCCATTTATGTAGTGAATTGTGAACTTGAGAATAAACCTCCACCGCTGTGGTTAATGTTCATGCACTGTTTGAACAATATTTATTAATTACAGCCAGGTTTTGGAGGTTGTAGAACACAGCTACAGGCCAACAACGGGTGCATCCCGTCTCTCTTTAGCGTATATTGCATAAGTTTCGTTCCCCACCTCAAATTAAGTTACATTTATGTAGTGAATTGTGAACTTGAGAATAAACCTCCACCGCTGTGGTTAATGTTCATGCACTGTTTGAACAATATTTATTAATTACAGCCAGGTTTTGGAGGTTGTAGAACACAGCTACAGGCCAACAACGGGTGCATCCCGTCTCTCTTTAGCGTATATTGCATAAGTTTCGTTCCCCACCTCAAATTAAGTTACATTTATGTAGTGAATTGTGAACTTGAGAATAAACCTCCACCGCTGTGGTTAATGTTCATGCACTGTTTGAACAATATTTATTAATTACAGCCAGGTTTTGGAGGTTGTAGAACACAGCTACAGGCCAACAACGGGTGCATCCCGTCTCTCTTTAGCGTATATTGCATAAGTTTCGTTCCCCACCTCAAATTAAGTTACATTTATGTAGTGAATTGTGAACTTGAGAATAAACCTCCACCGCTGTGGTTAATGTTCATGCACTGTTTGAACAATATTTATTAATTACAGCCAGGTTTTGGAGGTTGTAGAACACAGCTACAGGCCAACAACGGGTGCATCCCGTCTCTCTTTAGCGTATATTGCATAAGTTTCGTTCACCACCTCAAATTAAGTTTCCTTTGTTTTGATTTGTGTGTCAGCTTCACACAACTCAACATTCAAAACACAGCTTAGGTGCAGTCTTTGCACATTTGCCACAGACCAGTCGCTTACATGTCTGGCAGATGTCATACGTTTTGTTCCCTGAACATCTGCCGACTTGGCATTGTTTTCTTTTTGAGGGCGGGCAAGGAGCTTCAGGTAAAATTCGCTTTTGTGCTACTGCCCTAGCCGCTTTCGCCATTTTCTGCTGTGCACACAGCTCCTTTACCAACTCGAGAATAAACCTTCGTCTGCTCAGGTTAACGTTCATGCACTGTTTGAACAATATATGTGCATTTATTGCAGCCAGGTCTAGGAGGTTGTAGAAAACCGCGACAGGCCAACGACGGGTGCCTCCCTTCACCGAATACAGTCGTGCCATTTGATCCATAACATCAACGCCACATTTAGTCGTGTTGTAATATGAAACAGTTTCAGGCAGTTTCTTTGCGCCATTATCAATTGAAACTGTCTGATGCATTGAGCTCAGGATGCATACATTTTTTTTAGGTTTTGCCTGGTAAATCGTTAGAGTTATTTTTCCAGCCCGCAACACCTTGGTGGAAAATCTTTCAGACTGTGCCTGTGTACATGGGGGCATCTCACGTCTCATTTTATTCATCGTACCAACAATAGTGGTTTTGTTCGCCAAAAGGGTGTTTGCAAGTGCCAATGAAGTGAAGAAATTGTCAGTCGTTACATTTCTTCCTTTACCCGTGAAAGGCTCCATCAAACGCAACACAATATTTTCAGACAACTGTTGACCAGCCGGCCTGCTTTCATCTTTTCCTAGATAGGGAATGGCGTTCAACATATATTTTGTTTCAACATCAGCGGCCACCCAGAACTTAATCCCAAATTTATCGGGTTTATTGGCCATGTACTGAGTGAAACGACAGCGAGCTTTAGTTGGGAACAGTTGCTCATCAACAGTTATGTTCTCACCGGGCGTGTAAGAAGCAATACTGTTTTTCACAAATTTATCAAATATCTCCGAGATCATAGCAAATTTATCAGTCGCAAGGCGGGCAGCCCTTGTGCTCTTGTCATCAAAGCGCAGATAGCGCATGATATCTCTGAATGTCTGTCTAGACATTGTCTCTTTGAAAATGGGATTTCCTAAGTCAGCAGACCAGTATTCATCAAGTTTCATGCTTTTACCGGCTGTTATACCTCTCAAATAAACGAGACCCACAAATGCTTTCAATTCGTCAGCTGTTAGTTTGAACTGAGCATTATTTCGTTCAGCCTCTGCCTCTGTGTATTTCAGAATTGCGCCCCACATTTCTGTGTCAATCAAACACAGTAAGCTGGTCAGTGGACTTTTAATTTTGTCCTTGGCATAACACGTAGGCCCTGGGGTTTCTCTCACAATATTGCACTCTTGTGCTCTACCCCGAGGTTTGCCAGCAGTTTCAAACCACACCGTACCGTCTTTGGCCTGAAATGAGTCACCACCACACTCAGTTTCAGAGTCCGATTCTGAATCAGATTCAAGATTCAGATCCATCGGGCACGGTTTGCTTCTAGCGTGAGCGCTATCCGTGCCCGGGCCCGCTTGGTGCCTCGTGTGATTGGTTCATTTCGCTGGAACTCAAACATGACGTCAGTGATGCGACGCTCACGTTAAACAGTCATAGCGGCAAAGCGATTAGCAGACAATCGTGTTAAATTATCGATAAATCTGTGCTTGCACCGTGTTTCTGCACTCCCAAAACGACTCCAAAAATTCAATAAAAAGAGAATCGTGAACTCCGTAGTGTTGTGCGAACACGCTTTTTTTCCAAATAAAGTCCCGTTGTGATGACGTAAGCGTGCTCGGGCCGGGTTGATAGAGGCAGTGTGAGTGCAGGCCAGAGGGGGGGGTGGGGGGGGGGGGATAACGAGCAAATCGTGCCTAGTGTGAGTACGCCCTTAGTCTCCGTATTGGTATTACCATACCCATGTAGTCAATCTAAATTTCATCTCCTATATTCATTGCATTTGTACATATTCTTACATATGTGTATTTCCTTACACAATTCTCTGCTGCTGTAACAATGCAAATTTCCCCACCGAGTGATTAATGAAGAATTATCATATCCTATCTTAGCTCCTTTGGTCCAGGGAGCCTGCTTAGACCTTTCCTTAAAGCATGACAGCTGTTCTGCACAATTCAAATGTCACATTACTCTGTCCAGTCTGCTATTACGTCAGTATAGGTGCCATCAGTTAACCAAAATTTTCTTCATTTATTTCTACCCACGTGCTACCCTGTGTGCCTCAAACCACACCGTACCGTCTTTGGCCTGAAATGAGTCACCACCACACTCAGTTTCAGAGTCCGATTCTGAATCAGATTCAAGATTCAGATCCATTTCACTTTCGCCCTCTCCATCCGACACCTCACATTGTTCGCCCTCCGATTCCATCTCATCAATATTGCACAGCATGTCCAGCACTTGCTTTGGGGTGTACATGATTCTCTGTGCCAATTTTATAATGCACTATGCAACCTTTCAAACGCCCAAACCGAGGAGTCACGCAAACTGTGTTGCTGTTCGATCACCCAAACCGAGCTTTCAAGCAAACTGTGTTGCTGTTCGATCACCCAAACCGAGCTTTCAAGCAAACTGTGTTGCTGTTCAAACGCCCAAACCGAGGAGTCACACAAACTATGTTGCTGTTCAAACGCCAAAACCGAGCTTTCAAGCAAACTGTGTTGCTGTTCGATCGCCCAAACCGAGCTTTCAAGCAAACTGTGTTGCTGTTCAAACGCCCAAACCGAGGAGTCACGCAAACTATGTTGCTGTTCAAACGCCAAAACCGAGCTTTCAAGCAAACTGTGTTGCTGTTCGATCGCCCAAGCAGAGTTTTCACTCAAACTGTGTAGCCGCGTCCCGACGAATTTATAGCTCACGTTGCCTCATGAATGCTATTGTGAATAAAGTGTTCATAACAGCACCGCCCATGCCATCATCTCAGTTTCGCTCGCAAAGGTATGCATTTACATACGTAACTTGCATTCTGCTTAATTCTTTTGTAATGCCAGTGTGTCAAAAGCAGCCATACATAATGTATGTATCTAACAGCTAGCCCTGGCGAAGAGGGATTATACCCGAGAGATCATTTCTTTGAGATATTGACTTGATAAGTAGGCTAATTACCATTCGCAGAATTCCTGCAAACTACTAAAGCATTTATTAGGCAAAGCAAGACGCTCTCACAGTTTGAAAACCATTGATGTAAACTTATATATAGTATATATTAAATAATATTAATAAATAAAGTATATATTTTAAGACTTTGGAAAGTGAAACACTCACTTTCGTTCAACGGACGAATTCCGTTTTGTCTTTACACAATAATCAGTTTGAACTTTGAATAATTTAGTTTTGAAAACTATTGATCTTTATTTAGTTATACTAAATATTAAATGACATACGAATCTTTGCGACACCCGCTGGCAGAAAAGAGAATCACAGTCTTGAAGTGTAGGCGACGACGACAATATTACAGAGATACGAGCGAAATCGATTGAAACTAGCATGTGCAGGGTTTCTTTTAACAATGTAAAAATACTAGTTTATTAAAAGGACAATTCTGGGAAAAGTCATGAAAGGAGGGTTCTGAAATTGGATCCAGTGCAAAGATATTATTATTTTTTGTGCTGCTGCGGTCAAGTGACCGGTGCTCGGCGCTTCTAGGTATAATTAGGTCGACCAGAGGCGGCGCTTCTAGTAGACGTCACAGCGGTCAAATGACCGGAGCTTTGGCGCTTCTAGTGTTAACCGTGCTCAGGCCCGCTTGAAGAGGTGGGCCAGGGCACGATTCATGTGGACTCGGGCACGGTTTGCTTCTAGCGTGAGCGCTATCCGTGCCCGGGCCCGCTTGGTGCCTCGTGTGATTGGTTCATTTCGCTGGAACTCAAACATGACGTCAGTGATGCGACGCTCACGTTAAACAGTCATAGCGGCAAAGCGATTAGCAGACAATCGTGTTAAATTATCGATAAATCTGTGCTTGCACCGTGTTTCTGCATTTTTGGGAGCAAAACGACTCCAAAAATTCAATAAAAAGAGAATCGTGAACTCCGTAGTGTTGTGCGAACACGCTTTTTTTCCAAATAAAGTCCCGTTGTGATGACGTAAGCGTGCTCGGGCCGGGTTGATAAAGGCAGTGTGAGTGCAGGCCAGAGGGGGGGGTGGGGAGGGGGGATAACGAGCAAACCGTGCCTAGTGTGAGTACGCCCTTAGTCTCCGTATTGGTATTACCATACCCATGTAGTCAATCTAAATTTCATCTCCTATATTCATTGCATTTGTACATATTCTTACATATGTGTATTTCCTTACACAATTCTCTGCTGCTGTAACAATGCAAATTTCCCCACCGAGTGATTAATGAAGAATTATCATATCCTATCTTAGCTCCTTTGGTCCAGGGAGCCTGCTTAGACCTTTCCTTAAAGCATGACAGCTGTTCTGCACAATTCAAATGTCACATTACTCTGTCCAGTCTGCTATTACGTCAGTATAGGTGCCATCAGTTAACCAAAATTTTCTTCATTTATTTCTACCCACGTGCTACCCTGTGTGCCTCAGTTAACACTGGTTTGATCAATAGAATCTGTAAAATTAGTTTCCCATTTGGTCCTTTCCAGATTTCCTTATTTCTTACCATATTTACTTACCAAAATTTACTATTTTTTTATTTTTTTCTCTGGGGTCAATTTTTCCTGTATTTTACATAGCTCTAGGTCCTGTGGTCTGCCCTGCAAACCATCTAATGGGCTCTTACTTGCCTCTGTCTCTCAGCTTACCCCCTTTTGTTATCGTCTCACTCTGTACGTATGACTTCTACTTCATGCTGTGTGTATGGTGTTATCTAACAGGTGTATCTCCCCCTTTACTGAAACACCATTCAGGAATGTGTTTCAGAAACTTCTAAGAAGAATGATAAGTTTTAATCAGTAACTGCCAAGTCCACTGCCTGTGCCAATGTCTGTTTTAGTTTAATAAATTTAATTTATTAAAGTTTAATTTAATTTAAAATAAGTCTTTCTTTGTGATGGAAAATACTAGTCAAATGAAGTTATTTTAATACACTAGTTATTACAAGATTTAAATTAGCTCACACTCAGAAAGTTAGTTGTTACCCGATGCCTTGTTGTACTGGATTTCCTCATCATGCTCACCTACTCCTTACCCATGTGACCAGGGTGTGATAATTAGATGTGTGGAGTGGCTGAATCTCCCATTATCTACCAGCACTGTTGCGCATGTCTCAGCTTTGCAGGGTTGCCGCCCCTCAGACCCCAGTACATAACCTAGGTTACCTGATCCAGGCCCCAGTACATAACCTAGTTTACCTTATCCAGGCCCCAGTACATAACCTAGTTTACCTGATCCAGGCCCCAGTACATAACCTAGTTTACCTGATCCAGGCCCCAGTACATAACCTAGTTTACCTGATCCAGGCCCCAGTACATAACCTAGTTTACCTGATCCAGGCCCCAGTACATAACCTAGTATACCTGATCCAGGCCCCAGTACATAACCTAGTTTACCTGATCCAGGCCCCAGTAACCTAGTTTACCTGATCCAGTAGCTGTTCCTCACATTCCTCCCATGAATTGGATCCCCTCCTGTGTCATACAACAATATAACATGAAGTGGGTCGGGTGGCAGGACAAAGGTTCAATCAAAGTGATTTGGCCCTTAGTAAATGAACTGGGAGTGGACGCCCCTCGCGGCTCATGAGTGAGACTTCAGGAAACCCCTGTAGATAGCAACCGTGGAGGCCAGTCTGTGGACATCAGGTGCATCAGGTGTCCGCTGTCTGTGAACAGTGCATTTGTAAAGTCTCTTCCACAGGTTAACAGGTGCAGTCTTTGATCTCAGGAACCTGTGTTTAGTGGCCTGCTGGCCGCATTGTACAGTCATTTGAACAGTTCTGTGCAGACTTTGATATTCTCCAGCCAGAAATGATAGTCTTTGGCCCCGTCCACACGACGCCGGAGGTTTTTGTCTCCGTTTTCAAAAATATCTCCGTCCACACGATCAGCGTTTTCAAAAATATCTACGTCCACACGACGCCGGAGATTTTTAAAAACGGAGGTTTTTGTCTCCGTTCTCAAAAATATCTACGTCCACACGACGCCGGAGGTTTTTAAAAACGGAGGTTTTTGTCTCCGTTTTCAAAAATATCTACGTCCACACGACGCTGGAGGTTTTTAGCATCCCGTCCACACGAAAACGGCGTTTTCGGTCACCGAAAACTGAGGTTTTTGAAAACTCCTTCCAAGGTGGAGACTTTTGAAAACTCCGGTCTCGGCGTATTCGTGTGGACGGGGAAAACGCATGTTTAGGAAAACGCTTACGTCACATAGTGAGTCTGCGCATGTCTTTTTTTGTTTACATTCGCTCAGCTTGTTCAGCATGGACACGCAGCTGATACGCAGCCGTGAAACGCTGCAATTAACATGCCAGCCCAGTAGAGGGCGATCGTACTTCCCACAGAATGACATCAAAACACTTGAAGAATCAAATTAAATCAAACATATTTGTATAACGCTTTTCACAACACATGTTGTCACCAGTGTTGTATAAAGTATTCGAGACCCATACTTGAGTAAAAGTACAAGTACTCTATCAAAACATTTACTTGAGTAGAAGTTGAAGTGTTCTTTAAAAACTTTACTTAAGTAGAAGTACAGAAGTATTCAGCATTTTTTGTACTTGAGTATTGCAAGTAGTTTAGTCTAAAATTTATTACTCAAGTACTGAAAGTAAAAAGTACAAGTATTGTGTTTTGAATTAATTAAAGAAAGCCATCAAAGTTTGATTATCAATAGTTTTTATATATCACTTACAAATCAAAGATGTCAAAGATCACAAATACAAGTGTTCTGTATGTACTTAAAAAACTGGGGTTAACACTTCGTACACAAAAAACAGATAACCTATGTCCCGCTACGTTGTAGGTTTGACGCAAAAGTACAAATTCGCCATAATTTAGCTGAGAAAACGAGGTGTATTTTGGACATAAAATCCGTCCGTCGGATTCTAAGGGTGAGCTTACTGCCCTGCGTTTACCCCCAATAAATGCCCTTACCCTATAAAAACACTACACTATAAAATGGGCACATGATTAGTCAGCACGTCGCCTTTATTGCCAGCTAATGTTAAGTGAATTCTGCAGCACGCCATGAACATAATTAGGTTAGTTAGCTAAGATATCTAACCTAACTAGTGCTTACTGCGCTCTTCTGCTGTTACCAAACACGGTACCATCTCTTTTAATGAGATAAAAAGCGAATTATTTGGAATAATTTCGAATATATGTGTATTTGTATAAATATGTAAATGAAGCTGAAGGTGCTGGAAAATACTGAAAATGGACCTTCAAAGTGCCGTACAAGTGCATGAATTCCACCTTGTAACTTCACACGCACAAAAATCGAGAGGTGCACGACCTCGCGACGCGACTGCGCGCGTGGTTAACGCGCATGGGCGGAGCCACCGCGATTGCGTCATTTTTTGCCGCGCGGACCCTTGCCGCAGTAACAGCGTGTCAAGTGAACCTAGATTACGAAGCTCAAGTGTTCATTGAAGGCAGCAGCAGAGTTAACGAGACGTGACCGGAGCATGCGCAGTTTTCATAAGACAGCCTGATCGCTTGACCCGGTGACAGCGCCAGCTAACATGTATATAATTGTAACGAGTAACTATACAGCACGTAAAAAATATATCGGAGTAAAAGTATTAAACTGATGGAAAATATGTAGTGAAGTAAAAGTGGAAGTAGGAGAAAAAAATAATACTCCAGTAAAGTACAGATACAGCATTTTAGTACTTAAGTACAGTAGCGAAGTAGTTCTACTTCGCTACTATACAACTCTGGTTGTCACAAAGCTCTTTACAGGATTTACAAAGTTAACAATAATGTAGCGTGTAGTGCGGCTGATTGATTCAGGGAACGAGCCATTTTGAATCCTTGTTTTCTTTATTAGAGAGCTGCCCTGTTTCAATACAACGGGTAATGCTTGTGAACTCGGACTTACACATACATTGAATGGGTGCGGGGTATCGAATGTGTACGAACACACGGGGGTGGTAGGTTTGACAAGCACATTAAAAACACTCATACATACATCGATTAGAAGCTTACATTGTGCATTCATCACATAACACTTTATCACAAGCACATTACAGACATTATAACACTAAACTTAGCGACCAAATATGACACGAAAGGAATTATGGGAACGATTTGATATGACGATTTGAAAAAACTGAACACAGCGCATTTAGGCGCCTCCGCTGTGTTATGTAATGTGAAAGTAACATTAAATTAAACTGTACACATGTTAATAATCCACCAATTGCAGTGACAACGAAAGCAATCACGGAGCTGTCCATGCTGAACAAGCTGAACAAAGGTAAACAAAAAAAAAGACATGCGCAGAATCCCTATGTGACGTCAGCGTTTTCCTAAACATGGTGTTTTCCCCGTCCACACGAATACGCCGAGACCGGAGTTTTCAAAAGTCTCCACCTAGGAAGGCGTTTTCAAAAACCTCCGTTTTCATGTGGACGGGAGGCTAAAACGGAGACAAAACCTCCGTTTTTAAAAACCTCCGGTGTCGTGTGGACGGAGATATTTTTGAAAACGGAGACAAAAACCTCCGTTTTTAAAAACCTCCGGCGTCGTGTGGACGGGAGGCTAAAACGGAGACAAAAACGTGTGGACATTTCAGCCTACAAGAACTCAACATCAAATATAAGGAAACACGATGCGATAAGTTTGCTGTATGTATAATTTTGTGTAATGCTATATCTCTGAGGCATAACGTTTGTATGAAGTAATTATTAAATGTAACGCAGTGCAATACTAAAAACCAGTTCTCACACTGATTGTACACACTTGCAATATAGGATGATTAAGTCTGCTACAAATTGATTCAGTTGGTGTCAAGTTGTAG
The DNA here is from genome assembly GCF_052324685.1 of Brachyhypopomus gauderio. Taxonomy (NCBI): domain Eukaryota; kingdom Metazoa; phylum Chordata; class Actinopteri; order Gymnotiformes; family Hypopomidae; genus Brachyhypopomus; species Brachyhypopomus gauderio. The sequence continues at coordinate 2,745,194 of NC_135226.1, forward strand.
CTACACGTATTGGCTGACAGTCTCATCAGTTAGTGCCTTTGTGGAACACATTAAAGTTACACAGGCCTAATAATTAGGAACAAACAAAAATACATATTATTTATAATAAATAATTTATATATATATATAATATTTATTTATATCAAATTATTTTTATCATTAAAAGTCATTGTTTCCCGTAATTCAATTTCCCATGATGTAATTTACTGACACGAGACAGTACTCATGCATTTACTCACTACTTGAGTAGCTTTTAATCAAAATACTTTTTAACTTTTACTCAAGTACATTTTTGGGATGCATACTTTTACTTTTACTTGAGTAACATTTGGTTCAAGTAACTGTACTTTTACTTGAGTAAAATTGTTGAATACTCTACCCACCTCTTATAATTTGTCACTCTATTACATTCTTTTATTATGTTTGATTTCTTTTTATCTTTAATTTCTTTTACCATTTCACTTTTTGTCTATTCTATAAAACACTTTGAGTTGCATGTACATTTGAAAGGTGCTATATAAATACAGAGCATTATTATTATTATTTAACATTTCCTAGTCACTGGCATAAGGTTTCTCATATTAAACTGACAACATACAGACCTATTCCAACATTAGAAAAAAACATGGAAACGTTGACTATTATTCAAAAAGCTACTTTCCTAGATTATCTTGTCAAGGCCCACAGTGTAAACGATTTCAAGTATTTATTTTTTTTTATTTTTATTATAATTACCACCACTCCTAAGTCTCCCAGAGCCAAGCTCTCTAGCTGCTGTCAGCTTGTCCAGTTTTAGCTATCCAAATACCTCACCGTTTAACTGACAAGTCTACCTCACTCAGTCACTTCGCTGTGTGTGTGTGCTATTTATAACTACTCCATCCATCTCTTTTAAAACGCAGTTTGCACTTCACCCCACGGCATGAGTTCCCTTTTTTAGCCTTAAATACTAATATCCAGTGTCAAGGGTAACTCGCTCGTTTTAAACTCCACGTCGTCGGTTTTATCTATTTGTACGATTCCTGTTTTTACATTAACACTAGAAGTCCCAGAGAAGGGTCTTTCAACACTTCTACCATCGGAACCCAGAGAAGGGTCGAGAGAACTGAAGGATTTTAGCTAACACCCTATTATCAGCTGTAAGCAGGCACTTTTGTTCTGTAAATAAGGCCATTACTGGCGCACCACAGGAGGGGGCATGCTTCAGCTCACAACTAATTGTTGTTTTTCATTGAGTTTAGCCATTTAGTTTCTAGATAGTTCTATTCAGTTTATTGTATTTTATAATATAAAGGTTATATATATTGTATATAGTTTAGTTTTATCTGAGCAACAAAGCACAAACAAATTATTTTTTAATATTTTAAATAGAAAATTAGAAATTTTAAAGCCAGGTACATGTGAGTAATGACCAGAAGCATTTGTGTCTAAGTCAGGAGGACTGAAATTTCAGCATGAGAAACATACAAAAGAACAACTGTTATGTTTCCATGCTTTTTTATGTTCCATGCTTTTTATTATTGCCATAAAATTATACAAAAAATACAAGGAATAAAACAATTCCACATATTTACAATAGGCTGCAGTGCAGGGCTGTGTGTGTGTGTGTGTGTGTGTGTGTGAGTGGCATGTCCTTCTTGTGTGACTGGCACTTCAGCAGTCACTCAGCAGTCTGTCAGAACATGCCTGGCACTGCCAGGGTATCTCCCTGGTACATTTGCCACACGTGTATCTGTAGCAGTCGACACATCTCACATTTGCACAATTGTTCATGAGTGTTCTCATCAGAGCATTCACATACAACTATCTACCCAGTCTGCCAGTCCCTCATTTGGGGAGAAAGCTACAGTACTGTGGCTATTCCCACTTTAGTGACCCCATTTTGTTTCTCTTTCACTCAGACAATAAAATATTCCAATACAGTGAGGACATGCACCTAAGACAAAAATTTCAGACCCCTCCATGATTAAAAAATTGTCTAAAGTGGGGCATAGCCACAATAGTGTAGCTTTCTCCCCAAATGAGGGAGTGGCAGACTGAGTGGATAATTGTATGTGAGTGCTCTGTTGAGAACATTTCAACTTTATTGTATATATTTCTAAACTTACATCATGTCCTCTGTAGCTTCTGCTCTCAGCCAGGCCCTCTGACTGCCTCTCTCACCTTATGCATGTCCCCTGCACAACAATGCAGCTGGGGGATGGGCAGACACACTCAGGACCAGCTTACAGACTTTTGAATGACCTTTTTTGAGGTGGATCAACACAATTAATTTGGTAATTTTTTTCAAAAATTGTTATTTTGAACCCACTTATCTTTTTTAGAAGAAAAACATTACTAACATTACTACATTTCTACCTGAGCCTGCCAAAAGCCAGTGCTGAGGTATTTTGGATCATGAGGCCATCCTTTGTCATGCAGCCACTTCTAGGTAGACAGGGGGATGGGTGATAGTGTGAGCTATGTTGATCCATTGACTCAGACGGAGAAGAAAATACCCTTTCAGAGAAATCTGAACTTTAGCTATTTTGACCAATAATCATGTCACCTTTTGCAGTGAGAAAAAAAATCCAAAATTAGTACAAAGGAGGCAGACTTGAGATGTTTTGGAATTATAGTTCAAATAATGTCTGTGTCAGTTTTATAATAAAGAGAAAGATGACTGTAGCCACCTACATGTGGATGAAAATTCATGTCACCACACATTTCACTTACTCTGTTGACTGAGAAGCAAGGATAGCAAAGGTTTCCAGTACACAGCAGGCTTTGGACATGATCCTGGAGGGGCCGTGGGCGGGTGGGGTTCCCTGGTCTTTCTCTGCCTGCCTCTGGCCTCTGGGGCCTTGCTAATAAGTACATTCTGTACATTTATCCTATGTTGCACTTACATAAACACACACACTCACACACACATACATCAGTCATTTGTGCTGTATGTCTTACTTTCTGCTCTTCATTTAGTAGCAGCAGTTGGTGAATCATTTGAGCTGTTTTTTCTGCTCTTCTGTCTTTTCCCTTTTTACTTTCTCTCCCCTTCTTTTCTCTCCTGTCCTGTATGGTTCACCTAACCCCAATTGTTTTTATCACTATTGTACTGTATTATACAGAATTGTTTTCTTTTGATCCTTACATGAAAACAAAGTTGTCCTCCAAAGGTGAAAGGGTGGAGGTGGGCCAAAAAAAAAAGTTTGAAAAGCCCATATGAAGCAATTTTCAAGCCTAGGGTCACAAATGTCACACACAACACATTGTTAGTTTTCAGAGAGTAGTGAAAATCTGTAGTAGTGATATCTCTTTTGGTAAGATTTCCTAAATTTCCTATTTTTGTTTGCTGGTTATGGCTGTATTTTGAAGAGACACACTGCAAAATCTTGATCTTGATAAGTTAAAATTGCTCAATAATATTATTCTATTTCAAGTAGCTGAGGGTTTTTTGTATACATTTATGTAAAAACATTTTTACCTATTAGCAGTTTTTCAAAAGACAAAACTACTTAAAATAAGGTTAAAAATATCAGAGCCATTTTGACTAATCAATATGCCACCTATATGCCATTATAATTCAAATATTATGTTTGTGTCAATTTCACATTATTTCAACCTTTCACAAATCAAATCTCAAACATATGGTTCTGTAGATGAGGAGACTTCTTGCAAGAGATCTTGCACAGTCTCATATGGCAGCCAAGGAGGTGCAAGCTTTCAGCAGCAACCACCCATACCTGACACACGCCTCATTTACATAACACTGGAGGCAAGTTCAGCTCTTCTCCCCCCTGCTGATTCCTCAGGCAATGGGCACTTTTGCAAATGAATGGATGTTAATTGGAGCCACCAGAGGTGTCAGTTTGGACTAAGGTTCTTTGGACCCTCTTTTGGGACTTCAGGGGGGTGGTTGAAATTTCAGGGACTTCTAGTGTTAATTCCTGGATAACTTAGTTAGTCGGCATTACCGAGTTTAACTCATACGGTGGTTGTGGTATATCTTCCTGAATATCTGCTGTGTAGACCCAACTCCTTCTAGTTGGTTATGAACAACCCCCAAACAGTATTTGTACATGTGTCACAGAGCTAAATCTTCTCCGCGTTTGATAATTTTGCGAGTTAAACGTGCGCACTTTAGCCAGTTGGTCTATTTTGCGGCAATGTAACAATTCTCGGTTAAGAGGCGGAGGCAAATACACGAATGAAATTTAACTTTTCGCTTGCTTGTCTAGGCACACTGTCCCTACGCAACAGGTGCACGCGCTGAGGCATTTCTCAAGACGTCCAACGATTACTTAGTTACTAAATACAGAGGAGGGGCAAAACCAATACAATGTTCAAACAATCCTGATTTCAATAATAAATGACATAACCTAGCGTTAAGATATAAGAAATTATGAGGAAATTAAATACACCCACTTACAATCAAAACTAGAACACCTCAGATAATGCACAGACTACGCTATTTGTTAAACAACGAAGGAAGAAATTTAACCGATGACTTATGCTGCATTCAAGTGGTGTCGGTTTTATGGTAAAACCGAGTTTCCCACCAGAGGGCAGACATGAACACCCTCTGATGCACTGGCGTAGGGGAGGGGCACGCAAGGCATGCACTGCGGGGGGGCCCCGAACACAGGTGGGCCCCGCCTTAGGACGAGTCATCCTCCTGGGTGACGTTAGGGCGCTAAAACGCTAATCGAGTTGGAGTGAGTGAAGAAATTAAAGATGAGCAAAAGAAAATACAAAAGTGGTGCTCAGAAAAGGCAGAGCCAACACAGAAAAGAAGAATTTAATGCCAAGCTGCCAAAAATTTCATCTTTTATCAACATTCAAGATGTGAGTGTTAGCAACGAGGGTGAAGGTGCAGGAGGTGAAACTGTTAGCACAGAGACACACGAGGCAGCTAGCATTAGCACCTCGTCCATGCAACCCAATCCTGCCGACAGCAACTTTCCGGCTACCTCTAGCTCTGATCATGAAGCTAATATTGAGATTGAGAAAACACAGGAATATCCAACCGACAGAGCCAACTTTCCGGTTGATATTACTGATTCCAATACTAAAAGGACCATCATTTCCCAAGGTTCATGTAAGCCCAAAGGACCTTTTCCCAGAGACAAAAATGGAAGATGCTTTTCAAGCCATTTTTACTGCAAAACATCTAAAATGGGTTGCAAAATACCTAGAAAATGGCTGTGTTACTCGCCAAAGATGGACCGTGTTTATTGTGAGCCATGCTGGCTTTTTTCGGATAGGATGTGCTTATCCCATCATCCCTCGTGGACAGTGGGAATTAATGATTGGCAAGGGCTTTCTGCTAAAATAAAAAAACACGAATCATCTCGTGCACATTTAGCAGCATGTGTAGTATTTGATAGGTGGAAGAACGACCTCACTGTGGATGCACAACTGGACTCTGACTACAAAAGTCAGGTGAGAGTTTGGACAGATGTGCTTATGCGAATCACAGACGTGACATTGACTTTGGCTTCATGCAACCTAGCTTTCAGGGGGCACCGTGAAAAAGTAGGAGAACTAAACAGCGGAAACTTTCTTTCAGTAATTGACCTCTTGGCAAGGTATGATCCTGTTTTACGAGAGCTCCTTGAAAAAAAGGGCAACGTAAACTATCTGAGCCCTTCGATTCAGAATGAATTGATTGCGCTGTTGTCACAAAGAGTACATGATGAGATTGTGTCTGAAATAAAAGAAGCAGAGTTTTACTCTGTAATTATGGACACTACTCAGGATTTAAGTAAAGTGGACCAGCTCAGTCAAGTATTTAGGTATGTGACTGTTCGAAAAGATGAAGCTGACAACGCAATTGCAGTTGATATTAATGAGAGCTTTTTAGGCTTTCAAAACATTTCAGATAAAACTGCACAGGGACTGGAAACAAAAATCACTGAACTTATTCAGAGCAAGGGACTGTCACTCCATAAGTGTAGAGGACAGGGATATGACGGAGCTAGTACAATGAGTGGCATTTACTCTGGTGTGCAAAAGCGAATTCTTGACCAAGAGCCAAATGCTGTATACGTACATTGTGCAGCACATAATTTAAATTTAGTGCTAAATGATGCTTGTCAGCACATTACAGAAATTAAAGAGTATTATGATATAGTGCAAAGACTTTACATTTTCTTTAGCCAAAGTATCAAACGGTGGGAGCTTCTGGAGAACCACCTTAAATCAAAGCCAACACTTAAACGGCTTTGCCCAACACGGTGGACGTCAAGACGAGATGCTCTTTACGCACTTCGATTTCGCTATGCTGATATTTTACAAGCATTGACCAAAATCACTCTGCAGTCCAAAAAATCAGACGAACGTACAGAAGCCACTGGACTCCTGAAAGCAATGGAAACGTTTGAGTTTGTAATGATGACTGTGATCCAGGAAAAAATTTTGGAAACCGTCAATATTGTGTCACAGGTATTGCAGAAGAAGGATGTGGATCTCTTTCAAGCAGCAAGTTTACTGCGGAATGCAACTAATACATTAGCACAGCTTCGGGATCAGTTTGACAATCTCAAATGCACGGCGCAAGAACTTGCAGCTTCGTGGGGCATTCGGTGCAACTTCAGTCACAAACGCAGACGCTGGATAAAAAGACATTTTGATGAACTTTCTGAGGATCAGCGCCTAACAAATCCAGAGGAGATTTTCAAAGTAAACGTATTCTATACGTGCATTGACACGATTGTTTTCCAAGTCAGAACGCGATTTCATGGCATGGATTCAGTCACAAGGAAATTTCAGTTTCTATGTCCAACGGAACTTTTACGGGCCAGCGACGATGCGCTAAACGAATCTGCCGAGGCACTCGCTGCTATTTACAAGGATGATCTTTCATCTGAGTTTCCATCACAGTTACTTTCGTTCCGAAATGCTCTCGGATCAGAGATAAAAACTGAGTACAGTTAAAGGTCTTATTGAGCTTTTGCTCCTGAGGCATTCCTCAATTCTGTCTAGTGTGACAGACGTGGCTACTGCTCTTAAGATGTTTTTAACTATCCCCGTCACTGTGGCTAGTGCAGAAAGGTCCTTTTCAAAACTGAAAATGATCAAAAACTATCTGAGAAGCACAATGTCTCAGGACAGACTTTCCGGACTTGCTATTCTCAGCATCGAAAGCCAGCGCACTCGTCGAATGGATCTGACAGACATTGTAAAGGAATTTGCACAGAAAAATGTCAGAAGGAGAGGACGTTTTGGGCATTGCTAAAGGTAAGAACCTTTTTATTGCATTGTATCTGTTAGTAAGCTTGAATACAGATCGCTGCATATTACTAAGTGCTAGCTTGAGCTATGAAGCATATGCCAGGCGCGTCAGTGAGATTTTAGCTCACGCACGGGCCTCCTCATTGCCTCCTTGCGGTGGGGCCCCAGAATTTTGCGCTACGCCTCTGCTCTGATGCCGGAAACTGAAGTCGGACACATGGAGATTTTCGATGCAGCACGAACTGGCCGAGTTGTGACGTAAACGCTATTTCCAAAATGGCTGAACAGTGCATTAACAGTAAGATGCTAAATAATGATGTACAATTCGTACGCTAATTCCAATAGCAACGTTATTTTTAAAACTCTATTATCAACACATATTTTTTGCTGCATTTGTGTTCAAAAACTAAAATGAACAGATAATGTTTTGCTGACAGAATAGCATTATTTTAAATTTTGTTCACATACCTATAAACAGTTATGAATAGTGGCAGCTACTGTTAAGTATCATGTACATTACATGATGAATTGACGTGTTTGCAATTTGTAAATACTGGTATGGCTATCTTGTAAATAGTCTAAAATAAAACATTAAACCATTTAGTAACTAGGTAACATTTTCATTTCAGTAGCCTAGCTATATTTGCTGATGAGACTTTGCATTTCTCAGTAGCTATATCTGTTGTCTTTCAGTGTATGTGGATTCCACCACAATGTTGATGTATTTTGACGAAGCACTTACACAACCTATGAGTCAAGTGCTTTTTAGAAAGTCAGAGGATGACCCTGCACTTTACATTGACGAAAACCTTCTCATAAGGCTCAATCCCATCACTGTGACTCCCTCGATGTCCTCTCCTGCTGGTATGTTCTGTAACTTTCCAGCAATGGCAGAGATGATTATTTCTTTTACATTTATTGCTGTTTTTAATCAGTGCTCCAGTGAATTTGTTTCATAGCTGCTATATAAAGTTGAGTGCAAATTTAATTTTTGTTTAAAAGTAAAATTAAGAAAAAAAAATATTGCAGTTCTCTGCATGTTGGAAAAAAAAAAAATTTAAACATAACTAATGGTGTCCAAACATTGCAGCTGACCAAGATAGTTGTTGTTACTGTTATTAGAATTATGCAGTTGTACATTGACAATGTCTTGCTTGCTTGGTAGGTGCACAAGAAAGCTGTAATGCAGAAGCCCAGACCACTTTGCCCCCACATCAAACATTTACCAGAGATGAGACTGTAACGTCAGGAAGAGACAGAGAGGGATCCTTATGCAAAAGCACAGTGCTCTTTATTTGGCAGATAGATACAACCAGAGAATGCGAGATGTTAATGCACAAACGGAGTTGATCTAATGCCGTTTGTTGAGAGTGGTCTATCCGGTCCGGGGTCGTAACGGGAAGGCAGAGTCCGTACGGTACCTGAGGGCTAGGCAGAAGACGGGGTCGAGGGAACAGGCAGAGGTCGGTACACAGGAGAAACAGCAGGGTATGATAACGCTCGGTATGCAACATGGTTGGCAATACTTCGCGACGAGGTGTTGTGATGACGGTGTATATGAATGCCTGGAATGTGGGCGTGGTGATGAGGAACAGCTGAGTCCTTAATGGCTATCAGGTGACATTCCTGACATTACCCCCCCTCAACGGAGCGTCTCCTGACGCTCCACGACGCAAAGGCGGACGGCCACGGCCCCGGGGGGCAGGAAAATGTGGATGGGCAGCGTGGAAGTCGGCGATGAGCGAGGGACAGAGTACGTCCCGCGCGGCCACCCAGGTCCTCTCCTCAGGACCGAAGCCCTCCCAATCGACGAGGTATTGGAGACCACCACGCCGACGTCGGGATTCCAGCAGCTCCCTGACGATATACGCCGGCCGACCGTCGATGTTGTGACAGAAATTATTGATTATTGATTAATTATCATTGATTAGATTATGTTTAGAGATTATAATACTTATGAGTTAGTATTTGTCCATTTTGGCTAAGCAGAAGGACTACACACTGACTTAGTGTGATTCAGTGTAACCAGGTTTAGCTCATGTGTTCCATACTATGGCCAAGGTCAGGCAAAGTGCAGAAGGTCAGAGCACTTTGTCAACTGAGTGTCACTAGTCCACTATCCTGGGATTCAGCTGTCTTTGCATTCTATTGATACACCAGTTTCTTCCACTAACTCTAGGAGAGTCCATATTAGGAGATACACACACGTTAGGTAAAAGTAGCCTACCTGTGTTTTGGTACATGCTGTGCTAATAATAACTTGCCTGTTAGAACTGTTGAACTGTGTATAAAAGGGAAGAGGACTGCCCTCTTCCTTCAGAGTGTCATGCTTGAATGAGACTCTCATGTCTGCGTGATTTTTGTCTTATTAAATCAATCATTTTAACCACGTCTGAGTCCTCATCCATTTATTAGAAAATTTCCACGACAATGTCCAGCGGCTCCGGGGGACGGGCAGGAACAGATGAGACAGACATGGGGCTGTAATGGACAGGCTTAAGGAGAGACACATGAAAGGTGGGATTAATGCGATAATGAGGGGGCAATTGAAGTTTGTAGGTTACGGCGTTAACCCTCTTCAGCACTTTAAACGGTCCGATGTAACGTCGACTGAGTTTACGGCAGGGCTGACGCAGGTTGAGATTCTTAGTGGAGAGCCATACTCGCTGACCAGGATGATAGATCAGGGCCGGGAGACGACGGCGATCAGCATTCATGCGGCGGGTATGGAGGGCACGTCTCAACTGAACGTGAGCTTGTTCCCAGGTCCGAGCACTGCGCGTCAGCCACTCGTCTAGTGTAGGGATATCAGAGGGCGTCTCATCCCATGGGAAAAACGGGGGTTGATAGCCGTAGACGATTTGGAAAGGAGTGAGTTTGGTTGAGGAGTGTATTATGGAGTTGCGTGCATACTCAGCCCAGGGGAGATATTTATGCCAGTCTTTCTGAGATGCGCAGTACTGGCGTAGAAACCGGCCCAGTTCTTGGTTGTACCGCTCCACCTCACCATTGGACTGGGGATGATATCCTGACGTCAGGCTGGCTGTCACTCCGAGCAGTTTGCAGAACTGGGTCCAGACGCGCGAGGTGAACTGAACCCCTCGATCGGACAGGATGTCTTCTGGGAGCCCATAGATCCGGAAGACGTAGTGGAAGATGTCCGATGCTGTTTCCATGGCTGTAGGTAACTTGGGGCGAGGAATCAGACGACACATTTTCGAAAACCTGTCCACTACAACAAAGATTACGGTATTGCCTCCTGAGACAGGCAGATCAGTAACAAAGTCGACCGCTATGTGTGACCATGGCCGACGTGGGATAGGTAACGGGAGGAGTTTACCCGTGGGTAAGGTGCGTGGAGTCCGCGACTGAGCGCATATTTCGCAGGCGAGTACGTAGTCGCGAATGTCGTCCTCCCACGATGGCCACCAATACTTCCGAGCGATGAGGTGGCGAGTGCGAGTGATGCCCGGGTGTCCAGTCCCTGCCGTGTCATGGGCGAGCTGGAGGATTCGCCCTCGCAACGACACCGGGACATATTGCTTACCCTCGGGACAGTCTTCGGGACTGGGGTCAGTGAGTAAAGCCGCATCCAAGTCGTCCTGCACATCCCATCTTATGAGGTCGAGGAAGCAGGAGTCCTTGATAATATGCACCGGCGCCTCATCGCTCGGTGATCTGTCGTGGATCCGAGACAGAGCATCCGCCTTGGTATTCTTGGAACCGGGCCTGTAACACACTGAGAATTTAAACCGGGAGAAAAACAGAGCCCACCTTGCCTGACGCGGGTTCAATCGTCTGGCGGACTTCACATACTCTAGGTTCTTATGGTCAGTATATACTATAAACGGATGTTCGGAGCCCTCCAGCCAATGACGCCACTGTTCTAGTGCTAGTTTCATAGCCAGGAGTTCTCTATCTCCCACGTCGTAGTTTACTTCGGCCGGTTTCAACTTCTTTGAGAAGTAAGCGCAGGGAAACAGTTTAGGGGGGTCTCCTTGTCGTTGGGATAGAACAGCGCCCACACCCACCTCCGATGCGTCAACCTCGACGATAAACTGGAGTTTAGGATCCGGGAGGTGCAATATGGGTGCACTGGTGAACGCAGTTTTCAAAGTGTTGAACGCTTGATGCTCTTTGGAGGACCACACGAAGCGCGTCTTCTTCCCCCCTTTCAGGAGGTCGGTGAGAGGGGCCGCTATCGAACCGAAGCCCCTAATGAAACGACGGCAGAAGTTCGCGAATCCCAGGAACCGTTGCAGTTCTTTCGTCGAACGAGGTACCGGCCAGTTAGTCACTGCATCCACCTTATCCGCATCCATGTGCATTTGGCCCGGCGAGAGGGTACATCCTAGGAACGAGACAGTAGAAACGTGGAACTCGCACTTCTCAGCTTTCACATACAGTTTATTCTCTCGGAGACGTTGCAGGACAGCGGAGACATGTTGGACGTGTTCGGTGATTGAGGGAGAATAAATTAGGATGTCGTCAATGTAAACAAAGACAAAACGATCTATCATCTCACGGAAGATATCGTCCATAAAGGCTTGGAATACTGACGGACTGTTTGACAGCCCATAGGGCATCACCAGGTATTCATAGTGACCTCGAGCAGTAACGAAGGCAGTTTTCCACTCATCCCCCTCCCGTATGCGTATCAGATTGTAAGCGCTCCTCAGGTCCAGTTTCGTGAATACAGTCGCTCCCATCAAACACTCTTGCGAAGCAGAGATAAAAGGAAGGGGGTAAGCGAACTTCGAGGTGACAGCATTAAGCGCACGATAATCAATACAGGGACGTAGTCCACCCCCCTTCTTCTCCACGAAGAAGAACCCGGCTGCTACTGGGGACGTCGATGGGCGGATGAACCCCTTCTGCAGTGCTTCACTGATGTAAGATTCCATCGCGGCATCTTCGGGACGGGAGAGAGGGTATGGCTTGGATCTCCTGGGCAAAGACGACCCGGGGAGAAAGTCGATGGCGCAATCGCTAGGTCTGTGAGGGGGTAATAGACTGGCCTGAGTCTTGTTAAAGACGTCCTTATACTCCTGGTACTGTTCAGGTACGACTCCAGAGAGGGGCGTGTCGGGACTCTCCACCGTAGTGGAACGGAGAGGTAGGTGTATACAGGATTCTAAACACTGTGGTCGCCACTTGGTGAGTTCTCCAGTCCTCCATGAAATTTCTGGATCATGTGTCTTTAGCCAAGGAAAACCGAGTATAACTGGATCTCGGGGAGAGGACACCAGGTAGAACTGTCTCAGCTCTGTGTGGAACATACCAACTCGGAGAACGACAGGCTTGGTACGTACGGTCACCATGCCGTCACCGATAGGTTGACCATTGACAGCATTTATGTGTAGCGGGGGTTTCACTGGTTCGGTGGGAATGTTTAGCGATTTGGCTAAGTCCGTGTCTAGGAAATCACCTCCGGCACCAGAGTCCACTAAAGCCGAATAGTGATTGGTGATACCACCGCAGGTGAGTAGTATGGGAAGGCTAAGCTGGGACCTACCACTAATGAAAAACAACGGTGTTTTTATTCTTTCTTGCGAGGGCGATCTGTCTCTGGAGTGGATTGGACGTGTAGGACAGCCAACCCGGAAGTGACCTTCCTCACCGCAGTAAACACACAGGCCCTCGCGGACACGACGAGCCCGTTCCTTCGGCGTGAGGGGAGATCTGCTCAATCGTACGGGGTCTGGGAAGGCATGGGGTGTCTCGCCGAGGGGTTTGGGAAACTGAACACGGGGAGTTAACACAGGAGATCTCTCACGGTTGGGACGGTGAGAGGCTAATATTTTATCCACGTTTACAGCAGCTTGCATGTACTCTGTAAGGGACAGGTCGTCACTCTGACAGGCTAATTCCACCTGGAGGTCGATGCTAAGGCCGCGTCGGAACACGGTCTTCAGTTCTGAGTCCCCCCAGCCACTCCCTGCAGCCAACGTGCGGAACTCCCGGGCGTAATCGGCTGCGCTGCGCCCTCCTTGTTGCATTTCACACAGCCGTGTGCCGATGTCCAGCCCTGCTGCGGGATGATCGAAGACCAACCGAATGAGGGCTGTGAACTGATCTTCCGACTCCAGAACAGGATCTTCACAGTTCCACAGGGCTGTTCCCCAGGCACCTGCCTCTCCAGTAAGGAAGGAGACGATGAAATGAACCTTTTGGCGTTCGGTCTGGAACTGGGTAGGATGGTACATGAAGTACAACGCACATTGCATCAGGAAGTGTCTACAGCGTTCAGGGGATCCATCGTATCGCTCCGGAACAGCGACAGGAATACCGGAGGGTAACACGGAGGCTATTACGGGACTAGGAGTACCGAGGTTCTGCGCGGTGGTGGCTTGATGGAGGGTCTCCGAGAGAGCCAGGATGGTAATCCCTTGGTTACGAGTCGTCTCGGTAAGTAGTGTGATTTCCTCCTTCAACGCCGCAATGCTGGCTGCTATGCACTCCGGATAGGTTTGAGCTTCTGCAGGATCCATGTTAGTGGCGAAGTATTTTGTAACGTCAGGAAGAGACAGAGAGGGATCCTTATGCAAAAGCACAGTGCTCTTTATTTGGCAGATAGATACAACCAGAGAATGCGAGATGTTAATGCATAAACGGAGTTGATCTAATGCCGTTTGTTGAGAGTGGTCTATCCGGTCCGGGGTCGTAACGGGAAGGCAGAGTCCGTACGGTACCTGAGGGCTAGGCAGAAGACGGGGTCGAGGGAACAGGCAGAGGTCGGTACACAGGAGAAACAGCAGGGTATGATAACGCTCGGTATGCAACATGGTTGGCAATACTTCGCGACGAGGTGTTGTGATGACGGTGTATATGAATGCCTGGAATGTGGGCGTGGTGATGAGGAACAGCTGAGTCCTTAATGGCTATCAGGTGACATTCCTGACAGAGACACTTTTCCTAATTGATTTAATGCGCCAGCATTTAACAAACACCAGTCCCGACCTCCCTAAGAGTCTTGCAGAGCTCAATTTAAAAATCAGACAAGCAAGAGGCCAGAAGGCAATATTCTGGAAAGAGATGGCATCTAAATTAACATGCAAATTCAACATGGTTTTTGAGCATGACAAGGTGGCTCGTAAACGGGCTACCTTAGAGGATGGTTTCAAAAAAGTCTTAGATAATCAGAAGTCAACTGGTGGAGGGGTTATGAAATTTCAGTTTTACACTGAAATGATGGAGCTAATTGGTGAGAACCATGATGTTGATTTTCCTGTGGTAGCCTCAGCCAAAGGTATTACAGTGAGGAGACCAGATGCTGTGTTCAGCAGAGAAACACAAGCCCAGACGAGCACCTGGAGATCTTCAGGCCCAGAGAAGACATCAGCTGCTGTTTCTACTGAAGAAGACTCATCATCTTCAGATACTACTGGTACAACTCCAGGCCGCAAAAGAAAAAGCCAGAGTGAAAAGAGCCAGCTCTTGGAGTTTCTACAAGAAGCTGAGGCTGCTAGTCAAAGGCGCCATGAAGAACAGTTGAAACAAATGCAAGAACAAATGCACACTTTTGAACATTTATTGCAGCAGCTGATCAACAAACAGTGAGCTTGAAATAGAGAATTTCCCTGAGCCTTGGGCTAGTGCAAAACAATTCTGCACAATTTTCCAGTTGTACAAATGGTAGCCTTTATTTGTACAGGAAGAGTTTTATTTTGGTAAAGTTCTTACTACAAAATGGTATACTGTGATGTCTACAGGTGTTTGTACTGAACAGATGTCCTTCCATAAAAATATGTTTTATTGTGTTGAAATCTTAAGCCAAATTGTTTCACAGCACTTATTTCATGTTAAATAGTTCAGTACAAATTTTGTACTTAAAACACTAAGGGGCATTTTCCCAGACAGGGATTAGGCCTAGTCGTAGACTATATTTTCTTTTTTAAATTGGAAATCTCCATTCAGAATGAGGCTTAGGCTTAATCCCTGTCTGGGAAACTGCCCCTAAAAGCATTTGTTTAATTGTTTTGCACAGGTTGTGCACTGTGCTGCACAAGTTTGGTAGCAAACTATTACTTGAAGTACATAAGTATCTTAAGTGAAATGTAATTTGCCTTAAAAGTACTAAATAAATATTGGTTGAATTGTATTGCCTATAGGCCTAAGACAAAAAATACAAAACAACAGAAAACAAAAATAAACAATACCCTTAAAAATTACTTTAGTCAAGCTTACATTATTACCAAAAAAAATAAAATAAATAAATGTGCTCTTCCATTAAGAAAAGGGGAATGCACCAGACTAATGGCTCTGAACAGACACACTGGAAAATATGATAGTGTAATGTGAAGGCAAAGTTTACTGTACAGTTTAATTTCACTGGGTTGTCAGTTTAAACCTGGATAGACCTTGAAATAAAATTACAGATAATGACAGTTCCTACTTCATTCATTTTCATCTGCACACCTGGGGCAGCCCAGTGGGTGTTCATCACATGTATCTCCAGACGTGCCAATTGTCAAGTTATGGAGAGCACAAGCAGAGACGATTAGTTTTGTCACTATGTCAACCCTGTGGTTCTGCACATCTCGCAGTCTTCTCCATTTGCATTTCAAGCGTCCAAAGGCTTGTTCAACAACAACCCGGCCACGACTTATCCTTGCATTTAGCTGTTGCTCCTCTACAGTTAGGACACCATTATCCCGCTTAGGCGTCACTATAAATGGAAAATACTGACTGATACAGGCTGTGTCACCAAGTAGTTTATACGGTCCCATAGATTGGTTCCAGTTTACCATGAATGGTGAGGCTCTTAGCATTCTTGCATCATGAATTTTGCCAGGAGGGCCTGTAAAAATATCTGTGAATCTGCCACGGTCATCAACTATTCCTTGAAGCAAAATGGAATAGAAATATTTTCGATTTAAGTAGTCGCCTCCCCTAATTGGTGGTCTTTGTACTTTTATGTGGCTATGTATTTTATATATTTATATAAAATATAAATATTTTAAATATAAATATATATATATATATATATATATATATATATATATATATATATATATATATATAAAATATATAAAAATATAAATATAAATATTTATATATTTTTATATGTATATGTATTTTATGTATTTTTCTATGGCTCCTATGATTTCCTGAATTCCACAGATTCTTCTAAATACTCCAGAAATTGTTCTCTTCTCACACTCAGATGGCCAAGAAATGAGGGACTTTGCAAGGGCACAGGTTAATTCTAACATCTGGAGGATGATGTAATGTGCAGCACCTTGTGATATGTCAAATTTATCAGAAATTTCCCTAAATGAATTCTGATTTGCAAGATACCACAGAAACATCACCACTTTTTTTACAGTTGGGATGTTTGGGGGGCCTCCTGGCTGATGGTGGTCACTCAATCCCTGCTGCCGGAGCCTCTCAGTGAAGTCATTGAACTGCACCCTGGTGAGACGCAAGTGACGCCGGAATGTGACATCATCCATGTCCATGATCAGCCTCCATTCTACTCCACTCTTCAAGACAGGATTGGGGTTGCAAATTGTCAGTGCAACTGCATTCCTGAAATGGCAAATTATATAAATATAATTTATTGAATAATTATAATAATATTATGATATGAACTCTCCAACAAACCCCTGAAGCCCTGACAGATTAAGTGGGTTTGATGATGAGCAAGTAAATGGTTCTATAAAAATAAATAAATAAATAAAACTAGTAATACACCAGATTGATTTTTTGAATTACCTTAATTAAAAGTCCCATAAATTGCACTGGTGATCAAATGTATTTTATATGAAAAGAAAAAAAGAACTGGAGGCAGTTATTCAGGGGTGTGCAATCTAGCAATGAAACTGGATAAACAACACTTACCTAAAGCGCTTCCTTTGCTCTTCTTCATCCCAGATATATTTGTAGTAGCTACAAAGATATTTGCTAAAATGTATGATTAGCCAAACGACGAACAAACGTTCGACAGCCTCCATTTTTCTTTCATTTCACACACACAAACCACATGAACGCGAGCAAGTCGTGTGAACGAGTTTCAACTCGGAGAATTCTACTGCCCGACTTCCACTTGAATGCAGCATTATAGCCAATATATATGGGATACAGAGAAACAACTAACATTAACAGGACAAACCCAGCGACCATTTAAAGTATAACAAAGACCGTCAGCATAGCGAACCCAACTTATTCAACACAATAAACGACACACAAACTTATTAACAACCAGACTTGTTTTATGATCCCTAAAGTGAAACGTATTCAACACTCAAACAATAACAATATATGAACCCATAAAGTATAGTCTGAGACTAGGGGAGAGTGCGAAATTGAGAAATTTCAGAAGTAAAACAGAAGTAAAATCGGAAATCGGAAGTAAAACACAAGTAATCTCAGGACGAGAATATATCCATGCACGATCACTAAGCTTTACCGACCAGACACCAGGAGAACTTATATACAATATGCAAACAATGCATGGAACAGAAACAGATGCAATAGGCTTAATTATACAAAATGACCCACAGCAAAGCCTTACTTACTATGCAAATGAATACTCAACGTAATCGCCAAAGACACAAGGTACAGCTGATACTAAATATATGCGGGACCATACCAAAGGGGAAACCTGAATAAATTAAATACGAATGAAGGAGGAGTCACATATTACATACGAGATTCTAATGTTTTATAATTAATTACATCTGAGGACACACGGTTCTGTGTTGGTCACCCATACTGTCACATAACAGCCAGCCCTTCAAATATCACACTGCTTATGATATTCTTCAATAGTATAAATCACTTTACTAGTCACATTCATCTGTTCCACTAAGGTATTCCATACCCTTAAAACTAACATTAAATTCTACTTAAAACCGTTTCCTTAATACTTGCATTTTCCTCACCAGTTGCATACGTTGATAAAAACAGATACTCACCCGGAAGTTCTAAATATAGAACGAGAGTTCCGTTCTGACACCGCGAGGTTTTACCATCCTCAATCAATTCAGGTGCATTATCCGGCTTTTTGCTTTATCGAAATAATATTAATTTCTTGGACTCCTCGCCCCCGTGTGGCACTCTTTAGAAATACTGCTCTTTAAAAAAAATGCACTCAGTCCTATAGCACCGATACTAAGCAAATTGAGTATTGTACCATTTTGAATTACGAAGTATCGCGATACTAATCTAGTATCAGTATACCGTGCAACACTAATAACAATTTCTCACTATCCCAAATAAAATACATACCCCAAATGTGACAACAATTTGAGGGTGTCACATGTAGAATAATTTTATTCTTGTTATATGAACACATTGGCTACAAGATTGCATCAGATCAAATGCATACATACCCAGAGATCTTGTCAAATTCAAATTTATTTATATAGCGCTTTTCACAACACGTCACAAAGCAGCTTTACAATCATATGGGTCCAGATCCCTAATGAGCAAGCCAAAGGCAACAGTGGCGAGGAAAAACTCCCTCTATCCCTATCATCCCTATCAACTTCTTCTCCAAATTATGAATATAAAAACATTTATATTTTAAGTTGAATCAGTCAGCTGACCTAAGGCTGACTTAATTGGGTAGTGTATGGGGCATAGGATGTGGTTGTTATGAAAATAATTTTTTCTTCATTATAGTTGAACTCTGGAATATTAGTGTGCTGCAGGACGCATGTCAAGGTTGGTGTCGCATGTTTTGGAATGTGGTTTTCCTTCTGCAAGTGGTTCGTCATCTGTTCAGGAATTCACACAGCAAACTGTGGTTGTAATGCACTGATGCATGTGTGCATTTTCCTGGTGCTTGAAAACAGAACAAATCACACCGCCACCACTCCAGACCCAATCAGGGAGGGGTTCAGCTCATATATGAGTTTAGCTCATTCAACACATAGATGTTAACATGCCAACAGTCTGACAACAATAATTAGAGAGATACATTAAAGAAGTGATTTGAATGATAAATAATTCTTATCTGTGCGTGTACTTATATACATGTGTTCTCTATGTAATTCTTATTACCCAGCTGGCATACGACCGACCTTCAACGTTGAAATGTGGTTGAAATATGGTTTAAATACTGTCTGTTGTTGTTTCAACAACGTTTAATGTTAAATGATTGTGCAAACGTTGAACTATTAACGGTGAATCAACGTAATATCTTCAACCTGCCTTTGTATTTCAAGTTCAAAAAACAATACAATAAAATACTCTTTGGCATTGGATGAGGGTTTTGAAAGAGGTATTTATTATTATTATTATTATTGATAATATTTTTATTTATTTATTCACACACACGCACTTTTTTATTCACACGCACACACTTTTTTTTCACACACATGCACGCTCACACGCGCACTCTCACACGCGCTTTCACACACGCATGCTCACACATGCGCACTTTAATACATTTTGTCACACACGTACATGCGCATGCGCGCATAATCACAAACACTTTTTTTCACACACGTGCACACTCACACATGCACACTCACATGCGCACTCTTTTTTCACACATGCTTTTTTCACATGCGCACTATCACACGAGCACTTTTTAAATTTATATATTTTCACACACGTGCACGCTCACACATGTAAACTCACACATGCACACTTTTTTTTCACACACGCGCACGATCACACACTCACGCACTTTTTTCTTTTTTTTCACACGCACGCTCACACAAGCACACTCACATGCGCACTCTTCACACACGCGCTTTTTTCACACGCACTTTTTAAATTTATTTTCACACATGCGCACGATCACACTCACACACTTTTTTTCACACACGCGCACTTTTTAAATACTTTTTTTCATACGCATAAACACATGCGCACTCTTTTTCTTTTTTCACACACGCGCACGCTCACACACGCACTTTTTTAATAAATGTTTTTCACACACGCGCATGCTCACACACACACACTTTTTATTTTTTCACACGCGCACTCACACACTCACACGCACTTTTTTCTTTTTTTAACACACGCGCACACTCACACATGCACATGCCCACTCTTTTCACACATGCACATTTTTTTCACACACACACTATCACACGCACACTTTTAAAATTTAATGATTTTCACACATGCGCAGGCTCACATATTCACACGTGCACGCTCACTCTTTATCCTTTTATTTAAAAATACACATACGCCTATTAATTAATTTAATACAGAGATCTCTAGAGAGCTCACATTACCTAATCATGTCACCCCATGTGCAGCTCTGAAGCTGTCTGCTCTCTTCACCATTATATATGCTTTCCTCTAAACATAGGAGCTGGAATACATTCCATAGTTCAACCTACAGCTGTCTATTCAGGAAGCGAGGTCTTACTACCTGGCCTTACCACATAAGGCCACAGTGAGCCTTCTCTTACACATCCCATTTTTAGCCTACTGCAAACGCATGGTGTATTGGAAGTGGCACACAAGCGCTTACACCGTCATTCTAGCAACTTGATCCTTAATATAATGTAAGCAAAACATGGAGATTTGATTAATACTTTATGACTTGTCAAAATATATAAATTATGATAAGCTGTTGATTTAATACTGTAAACAAACTATGAAGGGATTAAGATGAAAATCACAACAGAAGCTTGGTAAAACACTTTTTGACCACGCTTTGTTTCTCAATTTCATTATATGCAGTTGTTAAGAATTATGGATCATGGATTAAATAAACTAAACATTTCACTTGTACAATAAGTTTATTTTATGGCCCACCTCCACCCCCCCATCTTTGGAGGACAACTTTGTTTTTATGTACAGTTCAAATGACATTTATAAAAATTATAACAATATGCAAAGTGATAAGTTGAACAAATAGACAGAACACGCACTTTTTTCATGCGCAAGATCACACGCACACTCACTTTTTTTAAACACGCACAAACTCACACGCGCACTTTAATTTATTAATTTTTTTCAAAAACACGCATGCTCACATGCACAATCACACGCACTTTTTTTCACATTCACACTTTTTTTTTCACACACTCGCATGCTCACACACTTTTTTTCACACACACTCATACGTGCACACACACATGCACTTTTTTCCACACACGCTCACATACGTGCACGCTCACACACGCACTCTTTTTTTCACACACACTCATACGTGCACGCTCACACGCACTTTTTTCACACACACATACGTGCACGCTCACATGCACTCTTTTTTTCACACACACTCATACGTGCACGCTTACATGCACTCTTTTTTCACACACGCTCACATACGTGCACGCTCACACACGCACTTTTTTTCACACACATACGTGCACGCTCACATGCACTCTTTTCACACACACTCATACGTGCACGCTCACATGCACTCTTTTTTTCACACACTCATACGTGCACGCTCACATGCACTTTTTCACACACTCACATACGTGCACGCTCACACACGCACTCTTTTTTTCACACACACTCATACGTGCACGCTCACATGCACTCTTTTCACACACGCTCACATACGTGCACGCTCACATGCACTCTTTTTTCACACACACATACGTGCACGCTCTCATGCACTCTTTTTTCACACACGCTCACATATGTGCACGCTCACACACTTTTTCACACATGCTCACACACGCACTTTTTTTTCCACACTCACTTTTTTTCTTTTTTTCCACACACTCGCATGCTCACACGCGCACTCTTTTTTTCACACACTCATACGTGTATGCTCACATGCACTCTTTTTTTTCACACACGCTCACATACGTGCATGCTCAAACACGCACCTTTTTCGCACATGCTCACATACGCACTTTTTTTTCCCACACGCGCACGCTCACACACGCATTCTTACAGCCATTTTGCAAAAATGTATTGTTCATTTAATTTTTTGTCAAATGCAGAAATGTGTTATGTTTTGTGATATTGAATTTCGTCCTTTTATTTTTCTTTTGAATAATGAAGTACCTGAGTTTTTGGTCACGAGGGGAGATGTTATATGACGGATAGTTTGGGCAAAGGTAAGAGGGGAGCTTGGTAAAACACAATTTTTGACCACGCTTTGTTTCTCAATTTCATTATATGCAGTTGTTAAGAATTATGAATCATGGATTAATTAAACTAAACATTTCACTTGTACAATAAGTTTTTTTATGGCCCACCTCCACCCCCCCATCTTTGGAGGACAACTTTGTTTTTATGTACAGTTCAAATGACATTTATAAAAAAAAAATTTTTTTTCCCACCACCACCCCCCCTCTTCGGAGGACTATTGATACTTTATTGTTTATTGTTTATTCAATCATAAAAACATATATAAATTTAGCACATTTTAAATGGGGGGGAGGGGGGTATAAAGGGAGAAGAAAAGGGGGGGTGTAAAGGGGGACAGAAACAAAAGGAAGAGGGGGTTATACAGATATATAATATGTATATGGTATAATATAGTGCAATATAGTATATTATAATATAACATAATATAATACAATAATATATAATATACCATATTGCTTATAAAAAGATAGAAATGTACTTTAATCATGAACTTGTGATTTGTTTGCTACAGTTGAATTTGCTTATGTTGTGATGTAATATTTGAGTTGAGGACGGTGACGATGACGGTGTAACGCTACTCCTCGGGAGACAGAGTGCGATCAGCAAGATGGCGGCACACACTATCTAACAACCTAACTAACAAAACAAACACGAGAAAACGACAGCAAACAAAACACAACGCCCTGGAAGCGTTAGAAGAATTCGTCGACGAGTATTACCGTCTATATTGCAGCATGAGCTCGGACAAAGGAGAAGGAAAGAAAGGAAAAATGAAGGCAACTCCTATCTCCAAAAGACCACGTCCGACCAGCTCGACCGGAGACTCAGAGGAAACGGATTCCCCAACCCACACAGAGGTTAGTGAAATCCTCATCTCCATTGACTCCAAACTAGCAACCCTGGACGCGAGAATCTCACTTGTGGAGATCCTGCACAAAGAGTTCCAGGCGCTGCGTGAAAGCCTAGAGTTCAGCCAGGAGCAGGTCGCATCACTGGCAAAAGAAAACAAAACCCTACAGTACAATATAAACACCGTCACAACCCAACTTTCACACATTACCAAAGAAAACAAGGAGATGAAAAGAACCATACTAGACTTACAAACTCGCAGCATGAGGGACAATATTGTATTTTCCGGGATCCCCGAAAATACATCCGAAAACCCGGAAAAGCTGATCACGGAGTTCATAATCTCCAAACTTAAAATCCCACCTGAAACGGCCAACACCATAACCTTTCACCGCGCACACCGCCTGGGAGGAATAAACACGCAAAACAAACGCCCCAGACCCATTGTGGCAAAAGTGGAACACTATAAACACAAACAACTCATACTCGGCAAAGGAAGAGAACTGAAAGGAACAAACTACGGCATAAATGACCAATACCCCGTGAAATACTTGACAGACGGAAAAAAATTACTCACCGTGAGAAAACAGCTGATTCAAAACGGAAAACGGGCAGTTCTCTCCGTGGATAAACTATACGTGGATGGCCAGCTATACAGAGATCAAGAAATCACTCCCTGGCTGTACTGATACGAGATGGACGATCATCAGTGAAGATACATCACAACTGACTACCTGACAGCTGACTACAAGCTCTCTTTTCTCCCTTAAACCTGATTCGATGTCTATATATATGTTTATATATATATATGTGTATATGTATGTATATATATATATATATATATATATATATATATATATATATATATCTACCCGCCTACATATTGGTTGATCTACATAGCTAGACAATTACAAATATTTTAATAAGTATACATACAAATATATATATATAATTAATATACATAAGAATGTACATCTGAATATGTACTAATAACTATCCATCATATCATCGCACTCGTCTACACTACACCTTCCTTCATGTACAAAAGAGGAAAACGACCCTGCATTACCCTCCTTTTCCCCACCCCTATCTTTCTTTCTATCCTCTGTCTGTCCCAAATAAATTACATTCACCTAAATAGAATCATGAACATAACTATACAATTAATTACAAACTATTGGACACCTTACAACACTCCAACATGCTACAATTAAAATTAGTTACATGGAACATACATGGAATCGGCTCCCAAGAAAAAAAAACTAAAATATTTTCCTATCTCAATAGATTAAAAGCAGATATATGCCTCCTACAGGAAACTCACCTAACAGAATCAGATCAACAAAAATTGAAATCAGCAGAATACAATCACATATTTACAGCCAATTACAACTCTAAGCAAAGAGGTGTAGCCATTTTAATTCATAATAAAATTACATTCACACACAATGCTACAATCACAAACCCAGATGGACGATACATCATCATAAATATCACCATTAACAACCACACTTTTACCATTGCTAACATCTATGGACCAAACATCGACAATCCCTCTTTTTTCCATGACTTCTTCACACAAGTAACCTCAATAACTAACTCTTCAATAATAATAGGAGGCGATTTTAATACAGTTATTGATCCAACACTAGACCGGTCAGCCTATACTCAGAACACACGCAACTGGAATTCCACTGAAATAATAAAACAATACATGCAAGATTTCGGTCTTGGTGATAGCTGGCGACAAAATCATCCAACCACCAAAGAATTCACATTTTACTCAGCAGTACATAAATCATACTCACGCATTGACTATTTTTTAATCAGTAATTCAATTCTGTCAAATATTGTACATACACAAATTCACCCTATAACAATAAGTGACCATGCTCCTGTCTCAATAATATGGAACTCAAACCAACAACACAAACAGACATTTAGATGGCGCCTTAACACATCACTTCTCAATGATCAAGAATTCGATAACTATATTAAAAAAGAGTGGACATCCTTTTTAGAAATAAATGACACTCCAGACATACCAGCATCACTTTTTTTAGCAGTGCTAAGAGGAAAAATAATCTCATACGCTACATTTAAAAAGAAGAAAGAAACAGAACTTGAGATAAAGTTAGAATAAAAAATTAAGGAATTAGAAAATATTACCATAAGTAACCCATCTGAAGATAAGCAAAAAGAACTTAGGAAACTTAGATACGATTTAAACGAATTGACAAATAAAAAAACTAAATTCCTACTACAAAGATTAAGACATGAAAACATCAAATACTCAAATAAATCTGGAAAATATTTAGCAAATCTTATTAAGCGTAATAAAGAAAAAACATTTATTCCAACCATAAAAAACTTAGCAGGGAAAACAGTGCAGACACCTGATGAGATAAACAACACCTTTAAAGATTTTTTCAAAAAAGTATACTCATCAGACAATGAAACCAACTTAGACGAAATTAATAATTTCCTGGACCATATCAAACTACCTAAATTAACTGAAAACCAAAAACAAACACTCGGAAGACCATTATCCCTAGAAGAACTTTACCAAGCTTTAAAACATATGCCCAACAGTAAAGCCCCTAGGACCTGATGGATTCCCTGCTGAGTTTTATAAACACTTTTGGCCATCCTTATCACAACTCTTTTACAGAACAATAACAGAAATCAAACAAAATGCAAAACTCCCAACAAACATGAATACTGCAACCATCTCCCTTCACCTTAAACCAAACAAAGACCCTACCCAACCATCTAGTTACAGACCATTATCATTAATGAATACAGACACAAAAATAATCAGCAAGGCGCTAGCCAACAGAGTAGAAACAGTCATTCATAATTTAATACATCCTGATCAAACGGGTTTTCTCAAAGGTCGACACTCATCCACAAATATGCGCAGATTAGTGAACATAATAGATTACACCTCACACCAAAACATACCAACAGCAATTATAACGCTAGATGCAGAAAAAGCCTTTGACAGAGTAAACTGGAAATTCTTATTTACCACACTGTATAAAATCAGATTTGGAGAATCATTCATTAACTGGATACAGATCCTATACACTGCACCTAAGGCTACAGTCAACACCAACGGGGTAATATCACAACCTTTCACATTACACCGGGGGACCAGACAAGGATGCTCACTCTCTCCTTATCTATTCTCTATCTTGATAGAACCACTAGCAGCAGCAATACGACAAAACACAGACATTAAAGGAATCCAAACACCTAACATGGAACATAAAATCAGTCTATATGCAGACGACATCTTACTATTTCTACAAAAACCACATATCTCAATAACAAAAACAATTCAAACAATTGAAACCTATTCAATAATATCAGAGTACTCAATTAACTGGTCAAAATCTGCAATTCTCCCAATAAATATAAATAAATGTGATAATGAACTGAAAACATTACCTATCCCAATATGTAGTAATTACATCACATATCTGGGTATAAAGATATCTCCCCAGCTGTCAGAATTGTTCAAGCTTAACTACAATCCATTAACTAAAACAATAAGTGACGATCTTCACCGCTGGACTACACTTCCTCTTTCACTTGCTGGCAGAATTGCTACGATTAAAATGACAATATTACCAAAAATCAATTATTTATTTTCAATGATTCCCATTCAGCCCCCACTCACTTGGTTTCAGACTTTAAATACCACAATAACTGATTATTATTGGAAGAATAAACCAGCTAGAATCAAACTCACAACGTTACAGAATTCGAAATCATATGGCGGTCTAGAGGCACCAAATTTCCACAATTATTACCTGGCAAATCAATTACAATATATATTAAAATGGATAAAACCTAATAGTACAGATAGATCATGGACTGATTTAGAACAAGCACTATGTAAAGATATACAAATATCCAATTTACCATTTATCAGCCAAACAATTAAACATCACCCATGTTTTTATAATACAACTGTGGCCACAACTCTGACAGCCTGGTGGAATTTTCACAAACTAACAAACTCAGCACTACCACCAAACATCCACTCACCCATCTGGAATAACCCGGACTTTACAATTAATAAAAAAACATTAAATTATCTATCATGGGCTAATAAGGGAATCACACACCTAAAACATCTGTATAACAATACCACACTGATGTCACTACCACAAATAACCCAGAATTACGGAATCGAAAGAACTCAGTTCTTACAATATCACCAGTTAAGATCACTCATCAGTTCAAAAATCAATCCAACTACTCTAGCCCTCTCTACACCAATCTCAGAACTTCTTAACATTAATACAGCAAATAAAACATTATCCAAAATATATAAAATTATATCTCAATTAAATCTTAACATGAGTCTACCGTATAAGCAATGGGAAGAAGATTTATCATCAACTTTTAATACCAACTTTTGGATACAGATATGTAATAATAACTATAGCATTATCACAAATACTAATTTACAACTAATCCAGTATAAAGTTATCCACCGAGTACACTATACCACATACAAAATGTATAAAATGGGATTCACAAACTCACCAAACTGTACACACTGTAATCAGAACACTGTTGATAATTATATCCATGCTATGTGGCACTGCACTCCAGTTAACCTGTTTTGGAATGAAGTCACTACTCATCTATCTCAAGCACTAAATACCCAAATTCATCCAACACCTTCATTATGCCTACTAGGGGACATATCAACCATTAGCACAACACCACAAAACAATAGAACAATCCTAATGTCACTAGTCATTGCCAAAAAAGTCATCCTCATGAATTGGAAAACAAAAAATAACATAAACATCAATCACTGGAAAAATCTTCTAATATATTATATCCCCCCAGATACACACTTAGAGCCTACCATAAATACAGATACAGACTTAATCTAGACATTTATAAAAATTATAACAATATGCAAAGTGATAATTATTGGGGTTAGGTGGACCAAGAAAAGAGGGTGAGAGAAAGAATAAAAAGGGAAAAGACAGAAGGGCAGGGAATATATATATATATATATATATATATATATATATATATATATATACATATATATATATATATAAAATAAAAATTAAAAACACAACCAGCTCGAATGACCACAGCAAAGTAAAGCAGAGTGTGCATTGATCATGCCGGGATTCTCAGGGTTGAACAAATAGACAGAACACGCACTTTTTTCATGCGCAAGATCACACACACACTCACTTTTTTTTAAACATGCACAAACGCACACGCGCACTTTAATTTATTAATTTTTTTCAAACACGCATGCTCACATGCACAATCACGCGCACTTTTTTTTCACATTCACACTTTTTTCTTTTTTTCACACACTCGCATGCTCACACACGCACTCTTTTTTTCACACACACTCATACGTGCACGCTCACATGCACTTTTTTCACACACGCTCACATACGTGCACGCTCACACACGCACTCTTTTTTTCACACAAACTCATACGTGCACGCTCACATGCACTCTTTTTTCACACACGCTCACATACGTGCACGCTCACACACGCACTCTTTTTTCACACACTCATACGTGCACGCTCACACACGCACTCTTTTTTCACACACTCACATACGTGAACGCTCACACACACTTTTTTTCACACAAGCTCACATACGTGCACGCTCACACACGCACTTTTTTCACACACTCATACGTGCACGCTCACATGCACTCTTTTTTTTCACACACACTCATACGTGCACGCTCACATGCACTCTTTTTTCACACACACTCACATACGTGCACGCTCACACACGCACTTTTTTCACACACTCATACGTGCACGCTCACATGCACTCTTTTTTTCACACACGCTCACATACGTGCACGCTCACATGCACTCTTTTTTCACACACACATACGTGCACGCTCACATGCACTCTTTTTTCACACACGCTCACATATGTGCACGCTCACACACTTTTTCACACATGCTCACACACGCACACTTTTTTTCCACACTCACTTTTTTCTTTTTTTCCACACACTCGCATGCTCACACGCGCACTCTTTTTTTCACACACTCATACGTGTACGCTCACATGCACTCTTTTTTTTCACACACGCTCACATACGTGCATGCTCAAACACGCACCTTTTTCGCACATGCTCACATACGCACTTTTTTTCCCACACGCGCACGCTCACACACGCATTCTTACAGCCATTTTGCAAAAATGTATTGTTCATTTAATTTTGTGTCAAATGCAGAAATGTGTTATGTTTTGTGATATTGAATTTCGTCCTTTTATTTTTCTTTTGAATAATGAAGTACCTGAGTTTTTGGTCACGAGGGGAGATGTTATATGACGGATAGTTTGGGCAAAGGTAAGAGGGGAGCTTGGTAAAACACAATTTTTGACCACGCTTTGTTTCTCAATTTCATTATATGCAGTTGTTAAGAATTATGAATCATGGATTAATTAAACTAAACATTTCACTTGTACAATAAGTTTTTTTATGGCCCACCTCCACCCCCCCATCTTTGGAGGACAACTTTGTTTTTATGTACAGTTCAAATGACATTTATAAAATTTTTTTTTTTTTTTCCCACCACCACCCCCCCTCTTCGGAGGACTATTGATACTTTATTGTTTATTGTTTATTCAATCATAAAAACATATATAAATTTAGCACATTTTAAATGGGGGGAGGGGGGTATAAAGGGAGAAGAAAAGGGGGGGTGTAAAGGGGGACAGAAACAAAAGGAAGAGGGGGTTATACAGATATATAATATGTATATGGTATAATATAGTGCAATATAGTATATTATAATATAACATAATATAATACAATAATATATAATATACCATATTGCTTATAAAAAGATAGAAATGTACTTTAATCATGAACTTGTGATTTGTTTGCTACAGTTGAATTTGCTTATGTTGTGATGTAATATTTGAGTTGAGGACGGTGACGATGACGGTGTAACGCTACTCCTCGGGAGACAGAGTGCGATCAGCAAGATGGCGGCACACACTATCTAACAACCTAACTAACAAAACAAACAAGAGAAAACGACAGCAAACAAAACACAACGCCCTGGAAGCGTTAGAAGAATTTGTCGACGAGTATTACCGTCTATATTGCAGCATGAGCTCGGACAAAGGAGAAGGAAAGAAAGGAAAAATGAAGGCAACTCCTATCTCCAAAAGACCACGTCCGACCAGCTCGACCGGAGACTCAGAGGAAAGGGATTCCCCAACCCACACAGAGGTTAGTGAAATCCTCATCTCCATTGACTCCAAACTAGCAACCCTGGACGCGAGAATCTCACTTGTGGAGATCCTGCACAAAGAATTCCAGGCGCTGCGTGAAAGCCTAGAGTTCAGCCAGGAGCAGGTCGCATCACTGGCAAAAGAAAACAAAACCCTACAGTACAATATAAACACCGTCACAACCCAACTTTCACACATTACCAAAGAAAACAAGGAAATGAAAAGAACCATACTAGACTTACAAACTCGCAGCATGAGGGACAATATTGTATTTTCCGGGATCCCCGAAAATACATCCGAAAACCCGGAAAAGCTGATCACGGAGTTCATAATCTCCAAACTTAAAATCCCACCTGAAACGGCCAACACCATAACCTTTCACCGCGCACACCGCCTGGGAGGAATAAACACGCAAAACAAACGCCCCAGACCCATTGTGGCAAAAGTGGAACACTATAAACACAAACAACTCATACTCGGCAAAGGAAGAGAACTGAAAGGAACAAACTACGGCATAAATGACCAATACCCCGTGAAATACTTGACAGACGGAAAAAATTACTCACCGTGAGAAAACAGCTGATTCAAAACGGAAAACGGGCAGTTCTCTCCGTGGATAAACTATACGTGGATGGCCAGCTATACAGAGATCAAGAAATCACTCCCTGGCTGTACTGATACGAGATGGACGATCATCAGTGAAGATACATCACAACTGACTACCTGACAGCTGACTACAAGCTCTCTTTTCTCCCTTAAACCTGATTTGATGTCTATATATATGTTTATATATATATATGTGTATATGTATGTATGTGTATATATATATATATATATATATATATATATATATATATATATATATCTACCCGCCTACATATTGGTTGATCTACATAGCTAGACAATTACAAATATTTTAATAAGTATACATACAAATATATATATATATAATTAATATACATAAGAATGTACATCTGAATATGTACTAATAACTATCCATCATATCATCGCACTCGTCTACACTACACCTTCCTTCATGTACAAAAGAGGAAAACGACCCTGCATTACCCTCCTTTTCCCCACCCCTATCTTTCTTTCTATCCTCTGTCTGTCCCAAATAAATTACATTCACCTAAATAGAATCATGAACATAACTATACAATTAATTACAAACTATTGGACACCTTACAACACTCCAACATGCTACAATTAAAATTAGTTACATGGAACATACATGGAATCGGCTCCCAAGAAAAAAAAACTAAAATATTTTCCTATCTCAATAGATTAAAATCAGATATATGCCTCCTACAGGAAACTCACCTAACAGAATCAGATCAACAAAAATTGAAATCAGCAGAATACAATCACATATTTACAGCCAATTACAACTCTAAGCAAAGAGGTGTAGCCATTTTAATTCATAATAAAATTACATTCACACACAATGCTACAATCACAAACCCAGATGGACGATACATCATCATAAATATCACCATTAACAACCACACTTTTACCATTGCTAACATCTATGGACCAAACATCGACAATCCCTCTTTTTTCCATGACTTCTTCACACAAGTAACCTCAATAACTAACTCTTCAATAATAATAGGAGGCAATTTTAATACAGTTATTGATCCAACACTAGACCGGTCAGCCTATACTCAGAACACACGCAACTGGAATTCCACTGAAATAATAAAACAATACTGTCACAGTGAGGGGGCCGGGTCGCCACCAGAGGGCGCGCAACCCGGCCAGCAGCCGATCCCAGCACACACCCCCGCGCACGCAGCCACTCCCACAGTCGCAATCACCATCATACTGAGCACCTGTTTCTTGTTTACTTTGCACTTCTTTAGCCCGCAGGTCGTCTGGTCCAGTGCTGCACATTGCCACTACACGAGCGTCTCTGGTTGACAGCACGTCCCTA
The DNA here is from genome assembly GCF_052324685.1 of Brachyhypopomus gauderio. Lineage (NCBI taxonomy): Eukaryota > Metazoa > Chordata > Actinopteri > Gymnotiformes > Hypopomidae > Brachyhypopomus > Brachyhypopomus gauderio. The sequence continues at coordinate 2,777,483 of NC_135226.1, forward strand.
CCGTGTGTGTGTACGAGCGTCACCTTGCATCAACTGTGTATGCGCTACGAGCTTTACCTTGCATCTACTGTGTATGCGCTACGAGCTTTACCTTGCATCTACAGTGTATGCGCTACGAGCTTTACCTTGCATCTGCAGTATATGCGCTACGAGCTTTACCGTGCATTGCGTACTACGAGTATTACTGGTTGCCATGGATAATAAACCACCTTCTGTTCAACCCACGTCTCCGGCTGCCTCTGTCCCGACGCCCCCGGCGTCACAAATACATGCAAGATTTCGATCTTGGTGATAGCTGGCGACAAAATCATCCAACCACCAAAGAATTCACATTTTACTCAGCAGTACATAAATCATACTCACGCATTGACTATTTTTTAATCAGTAATTCAATTCTGTCAAATATTGTACATACACAAATTCACCCTATAACAATAAGTGACCATGCTCCTGTCTCAATAATATGGAACTCAAACCAACAACACAAACAGACATTTAGATGGCGCCTTAACACATCACTTCTCAATGATCAAGAATTCGATAACTATATTAAAAAAGAGTGGACATCCTTTTTAGAAATAAATGACACTCCAGACATACCAGCATCACTTTTTTTAGCAGTGCTAAGAGGAAAAATAATCTCATACGCTACATTTAAAAAGAAGAAAGAAACAGAACTTGAGATAAAGTTAGAATAAAAAATTAAGGAATTAGAAAATATTACCATAAGTAACCCATCTGAAGATAAGCAAAAAGAACTTAGGAAACTTAGATACGATTTAAACGAATTGACAAATAAAAAAACTAAATTCCTACTACAAAGATTAAGACATGAAAACATCAAATACTCAAATAAATCTGGAAAATATTTAGCAAATCTTATTAAGCGTAATAAAGAAAAAACATTTATTCCAACCATAAAAAACTTAGCAGGGAAAACAGTGCAGACACCTGATGAGATAAACAACACCTTTAAAGATTTTTTCAAAAAAGTATACTCATCAGACAATGAAACCAACTTAGACGAAATTAATAATTTCCTGGACCATATCAAACTACCTAAATTAACTGAAAACCAAAAACAAACACTCGAAAGACCATTATCCCTAGAAGAACTTTACAAAGCTTTAAAACATATGCCCAACAATAAAGCCCCAGGACCTGATGGATTCCCTGCTGAGTTTTTTAAACACTTTTGGCCATCCTTATCACAACTCTTTTACAGAACAATAACAGAAATCAAACAAAATGCAAAACTCCCAACAAACATGAATACTGCAACCATCTCCCTTCACCTTAAACCAAAGACCCTACCCAACCATCTAGCTACAGACCATTATCATTAATGAATACAGACACAAAAATAATCAGCAAGGCGCTAGCCAACAGAGTAGAAACATTCATAATTTAATACATCCTGATCAAACGGGTTTTCTCAAAGGTCGACACTCATCCACAAATATGCGCAGATTAGTGAACATAATAGATTACACCTCACACCAAAACATACCAACAGCAATTATAACGCTAGATGCAGAAAAAGCCTTTGACAGAGTAAACTGGAAATTCTTATTTACCACACTGTATAAAATCGGATTTGGAGAATCATTCATTAACTGGATACAGATCCTATACACTGCACCTAAGGCTACAGTCAACACCAACGGGGTAATATCACAACCTTTCACATTACACCGGGGGACCAGACAAGGATGCTCACTCTCTCCTTATCTATTCTCTATCTTCATAGAACCACTAGCAGCAGCAATACGACAAAACACAGACATTAAAGGAATCCAAACACCTAACATGGAACATAAAATCAGTCTATATGCAGACGACATCTTACTATTTCTACAAAAACCACATATCTCAATAACAAAAACAATTCAAACAATTGAAACCTATTCAATAATATCAGAGTACTCAATTAACTGGTCAAAATCTGCAATTCTCCCAATAAATATAAATAAATGTGATAATGAACTGAAAACATTACCTATCCCAATATGTAGTAATTACATCACATATCTGGGTATAAAGATATCTCCCCAGCTGTCAGAATTGTTCAAGCTTAACTACAATCCATTAACTAAAACAATAAGTGACGATCTTCACCGCTGGACTACACTTCCTCTTTCACTTGCTGGCAGAATTGCTACGATTAAAATGACAATATTACCAAAAATCAATTATTTATTTTCAATGATTCCCATTCAGCCCCCACTCACTTGGTTTCAGACTTTAAATACCACAATAACTGATTATTATTGGAAGAATAAACCAGCTAGAATCAAACTCACAACGTTACAGAATTCGAAATCATATGGCGGTCTAGAGGCACCAAATTTCCACAATTATTACCTGGCAAATCAATTACAATATATATTAAAATGGATAAAACCTAATTAGTACAGATAGATCATGGACTGATTTAGAACAAGCACTATGTAAAGATATACAAATATCCAATTTACCATTTATCAGCCAAACAATTAAACATCACCCATGTTTTTATAATACAACTGTGGCCACAACTCTGACAGCCTGGTGGAATTTTCACAAACTAACAAACTCAGCACTACCACCAAACATCCACTCACCCATCTGGAATAACCCGGACTTTACAATTAATAAAAAAACATTAAATTATCTATCATGGGCTAATAAGGGAATCACACACCTAAAACATCTGTATAACAATACCACACTGATGTCACTACCACAAATAACCCAGAATTACGGAATCGAAAGAACTCAGTTCTTACAATATCACCAGTTAAGATTACTCATCAGTTCAAAAATCAATCCAACTACTCTAGCCCTCTCTACACCAATCTCAGAACTTCTTAACATTAATACAGCAAATAAAACATTATCCAAAATATATAAAATTATATCTCAATTAAATCTTAACATGAGCCTACCGTATAAGCAATGGGAAGAAGATTTATCATCAACTTTTAATACCAACTTTTGGATACAGATATGTAATAATAACTATAGCATTATCACAAATACTAATTTACAACTAATCCAGTATAAAGTTATCCACCGAGTACACTATACCACATACAAAATGTATAAAATGGGATTCACAAACTCACCAAACTGTACACACTGTAATCAGAACACTGTTGATAATTATATCCATGCTATGTGGCACTGCACTCCAGTTAACCTGTTTTGGAATGAAGTCACTACTCATCTATCTCAAGCACTAAATACCCAAATTCATCCAACACCTTCATTATGCCTACTAGGGGACATATCAACCATTAGCACAACACCACAAAACAATAGAACAATCCTAATGTCACTAGTCATTGCCAAAAAAGTCATCCTCATGAATTGGAAAACAAAAAATAACATAAACATCAATCACTGGAAAAATCTTCTAATATATTATATCCCCCCAGATACACACTTAGAGCCTACCATAAATACAGATACAGACTTAATCTAGACATTTATAAAAATTATAACAATATGCAAAGTGATAATTATTGGGGTTAGGTGGACCAAGAAAAGAGGGTGAGAGAAAGAATAAAAAGGGAAAAGACAGAAGGGCAGGGAATATATATATATATATATATATATATATATATATATATATATATATATATATATATATATATATATATATATATATATAAATAAAAATTAAAAACACAACCAGCTCGAATGACCACAGCAAAGTAAAGCAGAGTGTGCATTGATCATGCCGGGATTCTCAGGGTTGAACAAATAGACAGAACACGCACTTTTTTCATGCGCAAGATCACACGCACACTCACTTTTTTTTTAACATGCACAAACGCACACGCGCACTTTAATTTATTAATTTTTTTCAAACACGCATGCTCACATGCACAATCACGCGCACTTTTTTTTCACATTCACACTTTTTTCTTTTTTTCACACACTCGCATGCTCACACACGCACTCTTTTTTTCACACACACTCATACGTGCACGCTCACATGCACTTTTTTCACACACGCTCACATACGTGCACGCTCACACACGCACTCTTTTTTTCACACAAACTCATACGTGCACGCTCACATGCACTCTTTTTTCACACACGCTCACATACGTGCACGCTCACACACGCACTCTTTTTTCACACACTCATACGTGCACGCTCACACACGCACTCTTTTTTCACACACTCACATACGTGAACGCTCACACACACTTTTTTTCACACAAGCTCACATACGTGCACGCTCACACACGCACTTTTTTCACACACTCATACGTGCACGCTCACATGCACTCTTTTTTTTCACACACACTCATACGTGCACGCTCACATGCACTCTTTTTTCACACACACTCACATACGTGCACGCTCACACATGCACTTTTTTCACACACTCATACGTGCACGCTCACATGCACTCTTTTTTTCACACACGCTCACATACGTGCACGCTCACATGCACTCTTTTTTCACACACACATACGTGCACGCTCACATGCACTCTTTTTTCACACACGCTCACATATGTGCACGCTCACACACTTTTTCACACATGCTCACACACGCACACTTTTTTTCCACACTCACTTTTTTCTTTTTTTCCACACACTCGCATGCTCACACGCGCACTCTTTTTTTCACACACTCATACGTGTACGCTCACATGCACTCTTTTTTTTCACACACGCTCACATACGTGCATGCTCAAACACGCACCTTTTTCGCACATGCTCACATACGCACTTTTTTTCCCACACGCGCACGCTCACACACGCATTCTTACAGCCATTTTGCAAAAATGTATTGTTCATTTAATTTTGTGTCAAATGCAGAAATGTGTTATGTTTTGTGATATTGAATTTCGTCCTTTTATTTTTCTTTTGAATAATGAAGTACCTGAGTTTTTGGTCACGAGGGGAGATGTTATATGACGGATAGTTTGGGCAAAGGTAAGAGGGGAGCTTGGTAAAACACAATTTTTGACCACGCTTTGTTTCTCAATTTCATTATATGCAGTTGTTAAGAATTATGAATCATGGATTAATTAAACTAAACATTTCACTTGTACAATAAGTTTTTTTATGGCCCACCTCCACCCCCCCATCTTTGGAGGACAACTTTGTTTTTATGTACAGTTCAAATGACATTTATAAAATTTTTTTTTTTTTTCCCACCACCACCCCCCCTCTTCGGAGGACTATTGATACTTTATTGTTTATTGTTTATTCAATCATAAAAACATATATAAATTTAGCACATTTTAAATGGGGGGAGGGGGGTATAAAGGGAGAAGAAAAGGGGGGGTGTAAAGGGGGACAGAAACAAAAGGAAGAGGGGGTTATACAGATATATAATATGTATATGGTATAATATAGTGCAATATAGTATATTATAATATAACATAATATAATACAATAATATATAATATACCATATTGCTTATAAAAAGATAGAAATGTACTTTAATCATGAACTTGTGATTTGTTTGCTACAGTTGAATTTGCTTATGTTGTGATGTAATATTTGAGTTGAGGACGGTGACGATGACGGTGTAACGCTACTCCTCGGGAGACAGAGTGCGATCAGCAAGATGGCGGCACACACTATCTAACAACCTAACTAACAAAACAAACAAGAGAAAACGACAGCAAACAAAACACAACGCCCTGGAAGCGTTAGAAGAATTTGTCGACGAGTATTACCGTCTATATTGCAGCATGAGCTCGGACAAAGGAGAAGGAAAGAAAGGAAAAATGAAGGCAACTCCTATCTCCAAAAGACCACGTCCGACCAGCTCGACCGGAGACTCAGAGGAAAGGGATTCCCCAACCCACACAGAGGTTAGTGAAATCCTCATCTCCATTGACTCCAAACTAGCAACCCTGGACGCGAGAATCTCACTTGTGGAGATCCTGCACAAAGAATTCCAGGCGCTGCGTGAAAGCCTAGAGTTCAGCCAGGAGCAGGTCGCATCACTGGCAAAAGAAAACAAAACCCTACAGTACAATATAAACACCGTCACAACCCAACTTTCACACATTACCAAAGAAAACAAGGAAATGAAAAGAACCATACTAGACTTACAAACTCGCAGCATGAGGGACAATATTGTATTTTCCGGGATCCCCGAAAATACATCCGAAAACCCGGAAAAGCTGATCACGGAGTTCATAATCTCCAAACTTAAAATCCCACCTGAAACGGCCAACACCATAACCTTTCACCGCGCACACCGCCTGGGAGGAATAAACACGCAAAACAAACGCCCCAGACCCATTGTGGCAAAAGTGGAACACTATAAACACAAACAACTCATACTCGGCAAAGGAAGAGAACTGAAAGGAACAAACTACGGCATAAATGACCAATACCCCGTGAAATACTTGACAGACGGAAAAAATTACTCACCGTGAGAAAACAGCTGATTCAAAACGGAAAACGGGCAGTTCTCTCCGTGGATAAACTATACGTGGATGGCCAGCTATACAGAGATCAAGAAATCACTCCCTGGCTGTACTGATACGAGATGGACGATCATCAGTGAAGATACATCACAACTGACTACCTGACAGCTGACTACAAGCTCTCTTTTCTCCCTTAAACCTGATTTGATGTCTATATATATGTTTATATATATATATGTGTATATGTATGTATGTGTATATATATATATATATATATATATATATATATATATCTACCCGCCTACATATTGGTTGATCTACATAGCTAGACAATTACAAATATTTTAATAAGTATACATACAAATATATATATATATAATTAATATACATAAGAATGTACATCTGAATATGTACTAATAACTATCCATCATATCATCGCACTCGTCTACACTACACCTTCCTTCATGTACAAAAGAGGAAAACGACCCTGCATTACCCTCCTTTTCCCCACCCCTATCTTTCTTTCTATCCTCTGTCTGTCCCAAATAAATTACATTCACCTAAATAGAATCATGAACATAACTATACAATTAATTACAAACTATTGGACACCTTACAACACTCCAACATGCTACAATTAAAATTAGTTACATGGAACATACATGGAATCGGCTCCCAAGAAAAAAAAACTAAAATATTTTCCTATCTCAATAGATTAAAATCAGATATATGCCTCCTACAGGAAACTCACCTAACAGAATCAGATCAACAAAAATTGAAATCAGCAGAATACAATCACATATTTACAGCCAATTACAACTCTAAGCAAAGAGGTGTAGCCATTTTAATTCATAATAAAATTACATTCACACACAATGCTACAATCACAAACCCAGATGGACGATACATCATCATAAATATCACCATTAACAACCACACTTTTACCATTGCTAACATCTACGGACCAAACATCGACAATCCCTCTTTTTTCCATGACTTCTTCACACAAGTAACCTCAATAACTAACTCTTCAATAATAATAGGAGGCAATTTTAATACAGTTATTGATCCAACACTAGACCGGTCAGCCTATACTCAGAACACACGCAACTGGAATTCCACTGAAATAATAAAACAATACTGTCACAGTGAGGGGGCCGGGTCGCCACCAGAGGGCGCGCAACCCGGCCAGCAGCCGATCCCAGCACACACCCCCGCGCACGCAGCCACTCCCACAGTCGCAATCACCATCATACTGAGCACCTGTTTCTTGTTTACTTTGCACTTCTTTAGCCCGCAGGTCGTCTGGTCCAGTGCTGCACATTGCCACTACACGAGCGTCTCTGGTTGACAGCACGTCCCTACCGTGTGTGTGTACGAGCGTCACCTTGCATCAACTGTGTATGCGCTACGAGCTTTACCTTGCATCTACTGTGTATGCGCTACGAGCTTTACCTTGCATCTACAGTGTATGCGCTACGAGCTTTACCTTGCATCTGCAGTATATGCGCTACGAGCTTTACCGTGCATTGCGTACTACGAGTATTACTGGTTGCCATGGATAATAAACCACCTTCTGTTCAACCCACGTCTCCGGCTGCCTCTGTCCCGACGCCCCCGGCGTCACAAATACATGCAAGATTTCGGTCTTGGTGATAGCTGGCGACAAAATCATCCAACCACCAAAGAATTCACATTTTACTCAGCAGTACATAAATCATACTCACGCATTGACTATTTTTTAATCAGTAATTCAATTCTGTCAAATATTGTACATACACAAATTCACCCTATAACAATAAGTGACCATGCTCCTGTCTCAATAATATGGAACTCAAACCAACAACACAAACAGACATTTAGATGGCGCCTTAACACATCACTTCTCAATGATCAAGAATTCGATAACTATATTAAAAAAGAGTGGACATCCTTTTTAGAAATAAATGACACTCCAGACATACCAGCATCACTTTTTTTAGCAGTGCTAAGAGGAAAAATAATCTCATACGCTACATTTAAAAAGAAGAAAGAAACAGAACTTGAGATAAAGTTAGAATAAAAAATTAAGGAATTAGAAAATATTACCATAAGTAACCCATCTGAAGATAAGCAAAAAGAACTTAGGAAACTTAGATACGATTTAAACGAATTGACAAATAAAAAAACTAAATTCCTACTACAAAGATTAAGACATGAAAACATCAAATACTCAAATAAATCTGGAAAATATTTAGCAAATCTTATTAAGCGTAATAAAGAAAAAACATTTATTCCAACCATAAAAAACTTAGCAGGGAAAACAGTGCAGACACCTGATGAGATAAACAACACCTTTAAAGATTTTTTCAAAAAAGTATACTCATCAGACAATGAAACCAACTTAGACGAAATTAATAATTTCCTGGACCATATCAAACTACCTAAATTAACTGAAAACCAAAAACAAACACTCGAAAGACCATTATCCCTAGAAGAACTTTACAAAGCTTTAAAACATATGCCCAACAATAAAGCCCCAGGACCTGATGGATTCCCTGCTGAGTTTTTTAAACACTTTTGGCCATCCTTATCACAACTCTTTTACAGAACAATAACAGAAATCAAACAAAATGCAAAACTCCCAACAAACATGAATACTGCAACCATCTCCCTTCACCTTAAACCAAAGACCCTACCCAACCATCTAGCTACAGACCATTATCATTAATGAATACAGACACAAAAATAATCAGCAAGGCGCTAGCCAACAGAGTAGAAACATTCATAATTTAATACATCCTGATCAAACGGGTTTTCTCAAAGGTCAACACTCATCCACAAATATGCGCAGATTAGTGAACATAATAGATTACACCTCACACCAAAACATACCAACAGCAATTATAACGCTAGATGCAGAAAAAGCCTTTGACAGAGTAAACTGGAAATTCTTATTTACCACACTGTATAAAATCGGATTTGGAGAATCATTCATTAACTGGATACAGATCCTATACACTGCACCTAAGGCTACAGTCAACACCAACGGGGTAATATCACAACCTTTCACATTACACCGGGGGACCAGACAAGGATGCTCACTCTCTCCTTATCTATTCTCTATCTTCATAGAACCACTAGCAGCAGCAATACGACAAAACACAGACATTAAAGGAATCCAAACACCTAACATGGAACATAAAATCAGTCTATATGCAGACGACATCTTACTATTTCTACAAAAACCACATATCTCAATAACAAAAACAATTCAAACAATTGAAACCTATTCAATAATATCAGAGTACTCAATTAACTGGTCAAAATCTGCAATTCTCCCAATAAATATAAATAAATGTGATAATGAACTGAAAACATTACCTATCCCAATATGTAGTAATTACATCACATATCTGGGTATAAAGATATCTCCCCAGCTGTCAGAATTGTTCAAGCTTAACTACAATCCATTAACTAAAACAATAAGTGACGATCTTCACCGCTGGACTACACTTCCTCTTTCACTTGCTGGCAGAATTGCTACGATTAAAATGACAATATTACCAAAAATCAATTATTTATTTTCAATGATTCCCATTCAGCCCCCACTCACTTGGTTTCAGACTTTAAATACCACAATAACTGATTATTATTGGAAGAATAAACCAGCTAGAATCAAACTCACAACGTTACAGAATTCGAAATCATATGGCGGTCTAGAGGCACCAAATTTCCACAATTATTACCTGGCAAATCAATTACAATATATATTAAAATGGATAAAACCTAATTAGTACAGATAGATCATGGACTGATTTAGAACAAGCACTATGTAAAGATATACAAATATCCAATTTACCATTTATCAGCCAAACAATTAAACATCACCCATGTTTTTATAATACAACTGTGGCCACAACTCTGACAGCCTGGTGGAATTTTCACAAACTAACAAACTCAGCACTACCACCAAACATCCACTCACCCATCTGGAATAACCCGGACTTTACAATTAATAAAAAAACATTAAATTATCTATCATGGGCTAATAAGGGAATCACACACCTAAAACATCTGTATAACAATACCACACTGATGTCACTACCACAAATAACCCAGAATTACGGAATCGAAAGAACTCAGTTCTTACAATATCACCAGTTAAGATTACTCATCAGTTCAAAAATCAATCCAACTACTCTAGCCCTCTCTACACCAATCTCAGAACTTCTTAACATTAATACAGCAAATAAAACATTATCCAAAATATATAAAATTATATCTCAATTAAATCTTAACATGAGCCTACCGTATAAGCAATGGGAAGAAGATTTATCATCAACTTTTAATACCAACTTTTGGATACAGATATGTAATAATAACTATAGCATTATCACAAATACTAATTTACAACTAATCCAGTATAAAGTTATCCACCGAGTACACTATACCACATACAAAATGTATAAAATGGGATTCACAAACTCACCAAACTGTACACACTGTAATCAGAACACTGTTGATAATTATATCCATGCTATGTGGCACTGCACTCCAGTTAACCTGTTTTGGAATGAAGTCACTACTCATCTATCTCAAGCACTAAATACCCAAATTCATCCAACACCTTCATTATGCCTACTAGGGGACATATCAACCATTAGCACAACACCACAAAACAATAGAACAATCCTAATGTCACTAGTCATTGCCAAAAAAGTCATCCTCATGAATTGGAAAACAAAAAATAACATAAACATCAATCACTGGAAAAATCTTCTAATATATTATATCCCCCCAGATACACACTTAGAGCCTACCATAAATACAGATACAGACTTAATCTAGACATTTATAAAAATTATAACAATATGCAAAGTGATAATTATTGGGGTTAGGTGGACCAAGAAAAGAGGGTGAGAGAAAGAATAAAAAGGGAAAAGACAGAAGGGCAGGGAATATATATATATATATATATATATATATATATATATATATATATATATATATATATATATATATATATATATATATATAAATAAAAATTAAAAACACAACCAGCTCGAATGACCACAGCAAAGTAAAGCAGAGTGTGCATTGATCATGCCGGGATTCTCAGGGTTGAACAAATAGACAGAACACGCACTTTTTTCATGCGCAAGATCACACGCACACTCACTTTTTTTTTAACATGCACAAACGCACACGCGCACTTTAATTTATTAATTTTTTTCAAACACGCATGCTCACATGCACAATCACGCGCACTTTTTTTTCACATTCACACTTTTTTCTTTTTTTCACACACTCGCATGCTCACACACGCACTCTTTTTTTCACACACACTCATACGTGCACGCTCACATGCACTTTTTTCACACACGCTCACATACGTGCACGCTCACACACGCACTCTTTTTTTCACACAAACTCATACGTGCACGCTCACATGCACTCTTTTTTCACACACGCTCACATACGTGCACGCTCACACACGCACTCTTTTTTCACACACTCATACGTGCACGCTCACACACGCACTCTTTTTTCACACACTCACATACGTGAACGCTCACACACACTTTTTTTCACACAAGCTCACATACGTGCACGCTCACACACGCACTTTTTTCACACACTCATACGTGCACGCTCACATGCACTCTTTTTTTTCACACACACTCATACGTGCACGCTCACATGCACTCTTTTTTCACACACACTCACATACGTGCACGCTCACACATGCACTTTTTTCACACACTCATACGTGCACGCTCACATGCACTCTTTTTTTCACACACGCTCACATACGTGCACGCTCACATGCACTCTTTTTTCACACACACATACGTGCACGCTCACATGCACTCTTTTTTCACACACGCTCACATATGTGCACGCTCACACACTTTTTCACACATGCTCACACACGCACACTTTTTTTCCACACTCACTTTTTTCTTTTTTTCCACACACTCGCATGCTCACACGCGCACTCTTTTTTTCACACACTCATACGTGTACGCTCACATGCACTCTTTTTTTTCACACACGCTCACATACGTGCATGCTCAAACACGCACCTTTTTCGCACATGCTCACATACGCACTTTTTTTCCCACACGCGCACGCTCACACACGCATTCTTACAGCCATTTTGCAAAAATGTATTGTTCATTTAATTTTGTGTCAAATGCAGAAATGTGTTATGTTTTGTGATATTGAATTTCGTCCTTTTATTTTTCTTTTGAATAATGAAGTACCTGAGTTTTTGGTCACGAGGGGAGATGTTATATGACGGATAGTTTGGGCAAAGGTAAGAGGGGAGCTTGGTAAAACACAATTTTTGACCACGCTTTGTTTCTCAATTTCATTATATGCAGTTGTTAAGAATTATGAATCATGGATTAATTAAACTAAACATTTCACTTGTACAATAAGTTTTTTTATGGCCCACCTCCACCCCCCCATCTTTGGAGGACAACTTTGTTTTTATGTACAGTTCAAATGACATTTATAAAATTTTTTTTTTTTTTTCCCACCACCACCCCCCCTCTTCGGAGGACTATTGATACTTTATTGTTTATTGTTTATTCAATCATAAAAACATATATAAATTTAGCACATTTTAAATGGGGGGAGGGGGGTATAAAGGGAGAAGAAAAGGGGGGGTGTAAAGGGGGACAGAAACAAAAGGAAGAGGGGGTTATACAGATATATAATATGTATATGGTATAATATAGTGCAATATAGTATATTATAATATAACATAATATAATACAATAATATATAATATACCATATTGCTTATAAAAAGATAGAAATGTACTTTAATCATGAACTTGTGATTTGTTTGCTACAGTTGAATTTGCTTATGTTGTGATGTAATATTTGAGTTGAGGACGGTGACGATGACGGTGTAACGCTACTCCTCGGGAGACAGAGTGCGATCAGCAAGATGGCGGCACACACTATCTAACAACCTAACT